>NC_064026.1:16710000-17015000 GCF_917208135.1 Athalia rosae
TTCAGTTCGGTAAAGGACGTAATTAACAACTCTTACCAGAACTAGGTAATACGAATGGAATGGGGTTAACGCGACAGAGTACAAATCTAAACTTCTCGTTGATTACTCGCGCACGTTGTGAAAGCTGCGTTAATAAATAACGAAATGAAAATTCAAACACGGAGTTCGGATCGCCCGCCCTATGATTTTAGCTTGAAACTTTTGGCTTTCAGAACAACCGTCTGACCTTGGTGGAACCGTAGCTTTTGTCTCGGACGTCAATGGGGTTGACGACATCGTATTTATAACGCGCGAAATATCTCCCAAGAAAATTTGACCGACCGATGTGAAAAAAAATATCGGCCGACAAATATAGTTGTGAGAATATAAATATTATGTAAATCGTATGAATTTCGATACTCCGAACAATAAATTCCAACGACGGTTAGCGAACCCCCGAGCGAACGACCCTTGCGCATTTATTTAACGCAGCACAAATTCACGCTGGTGAAAAATTCTTTCTGCTTACACATCCGCTTAATTTTATCCCGCTCACTAGCTAAAATGCACGGAGTACTTTCCTAAGCGTCATCGCGACTAATTTTATCTCGTCGTCTTTTCACTTCTTTTCTTTTCTCATTGTTGTTTTACGAAAATATGTCTCCTTTCTACTCCTACACGCCATTTTGGATGTGATATCGAATGTTAATCCAGAGAAACCTTGCATATTTTCGGACAAGGGCTACTTTTTCATGCGCGTCGCTACTCTCAATTATACAATGTTAATATCCAATTAAAATTCCCATGTGAATGAATGGGGTCGATTATCTAAGGCTTATAAAAATGTGTATTACAGAGAAAAAAAGAAAATAGAAAATTAATAACGCAGTTCCTATGAGATCAGCAGTTACGGCCTTTACTGTAATTATATTCATACACGCGGCTTAAAATTAGCGAAACTTGATTTTTGTATGTATGTATACGTAACATATACGTAACGGGATAGCGTTTTGAAGTGGCTACTGTTCCGCGATATCGATTACGCGGTGGGTCCATAGCAGAGTGATAGGGTCGTCGGAGTCTGCAGAACGATGAAAAGCCGTGGGACGGGGTACGTCACCTTAAATGGAAGCCTTTTAAACGGGGAAGGAGTTCCTTTAACTTTGACCTCGCGATCTTGTTCGCAAATCTGGAGGCACTCGTTCGAAAATTTTACACAAAAAGAATCAGAAAAAGTGCTGCAACGTTTAACTTTGAACTTGAAAACGAGAATTGATCCGTCAAACCATTAACTTCGGAGACCACTTTTCAAAATGGACGTATGGATATAACAGGGAAAAAAAAAAAAAACAAAAAACAATGGAACGACGGTTTAATGACGACCCAATTACAAAAAGAGCCTCTGGAGTAGAAGCGAATGTATGATTAAGTTTTTTACTTTTTTTTGTTCTTTCATTTTAGTTGGGAGGTATAGAAAAATTGAATCCATGGCATAGATGATGTAAAGAATTCGGGCGAGATAATTACACGACACCAGTGAGATGAATACTATAGTAATGTTAATCTACGTCGTCCCGATTTTTAATTATTGTTACCTATTGTATAATAAGTTTTGATGCCAAAAATTATTTTTATTGTGCGTATATGTAGGTAATGGGTATGTAAATAATTATTCTATGTCATAAATTTAAAAGTTACGAGGTATACATGTTTTGAAAGAAAGAAAAAAATGATAAATATGAATAAAGGAACGCATAAATGAAGAAAATGAAAACCGGAAATGTTAGAAAAGTTGTGTTATTTTATCAGGAAAACATCGAAAATTTTACTCATATATTTACAGATAAAATGGAATCTAGGCTCGTTGAGTCAATCGTAGTTTATGAATATTGAGTGACGTTTATAATTACAATATTTTTTTATCTATAATTGTATTACGTTTACGTTACGTCAATAGATGCAGCTTTTTTTTGTCCCTAGGTGATAATTAAGAGACTGTAATTATAATTATCGGTAAATTAAAAATAGAAAAGAAAAAAATCATAAAAGCAGTATATCAAATTAAATTGAACGAATAAAGAAAAATGCTTGTAATGTTATGTGAAATTTTGAATCTGTCCACTGAGTGGTTGCCGATGACAAAAATCTGTGTGCCTATATGTATACATATTAGGGTGGGTCAAAAAAAACTTCTATTTTTTTTTTTGAATCTCACACAGAAAAACTTGTTGCTAGGTACCTTTAGAAAAGACACAGCCAGTATGGGCTCTTAATATTAATGGGAACATCCCCCTCATCATCGATTTCTATTTTCAATTCAGTTTGATATCCAAAAAGTCATGTTTTATCACCAATAGCTTGTTAAGCCCGTACTATGGTCAATATCTGTAGGGAATTGAATGCTCTACAAAAATGGTCTTCTATACTTTTTCGATAAATCTTACCATTTCAAAAATTGAAGAATTTGAAGAAAAATCACTTTTTCTTTCTGAATTCTGTTACTGACTGAGTAATAATTATTATCGAATGATCTGCATTAATTCTTGTAGGGAATTTAACGCTCTACAAAAATGGTCTCTTATACTTTTTCGAATTTCCGAATTTTTTTTTTTTTTCTCATATGTACTGCATATTGGAATTCAAATGGGAATATCTTCGAAATGGTTCGAGTAATCGAAAAAGTATAAGAGACCATTTTTGTAGAGCGTTAAATTTCCTACAATAATCAATGCAGATCATTTAATAATAATTGTTACTCAGTCAGTAACAAAATTCAGAAAGAAAAAGTGATTTTTCTTTAAATTCTTCAATTTTTGGCCTTGAATATCTTTGAAATGGTAAGATTTATCGAAAAAGTATAAAAGACCATTCTTGTAGAGCATTCAATTCCCTACAGATATTGACCATAGTACGGGCTTAACAAGCTATTGGTGATAAAACATGACTTTTTGGATATCAAACTGAATTGAAAATAGAAATCGATGATGAGGAGGATGTTCCCATTAATATTAAGAGCCCATACTGGCTGTGTCCTTTCTAAAGATGAAAAAATAGAAGTTTTTTTTGACCCACCCTAATACATATACGATATAAGTATATTATTCCGCAGTGAAAACCAAGTTTAGATAATATACATGTGTGGCATTTCACGTCAAATGGGCCATTTTTTCAAAAACTTTTTTGAACTCGACGAAACTCATGCAATATCTCCAGTAGTCTTAGCACCCGAATGAGGAAGCCAAATTGATCTATCCAATCAATTGATCGAGTTATCGCCAATTTATCGCTCCAAATTGTGAGAAATCAAGGATATCTTGATAGAAATTGTTCTCAACTTAATTCAACTGATGTATTCGTGTTCCTTAGGAAGACGGTGTGACGTGTGGATGGGATGACGTCGGACTTATTTTTATAAATGCGCCAATTGCAATACCTAATTTCTTTATTATTCGTTTGTTCGTCCTTATCCTAAACATTCAGTCCCGTTCACACACACACTCACACTTTCTCCGGTGAACCGCCTGCCAAGATCGCCAGTTATCGTCGTCGAGCCGCAGGTTGTCCCTTGATTGTCTAGCCTGGCATTTGTTGTAAGTGTATAATTGTTTCGTCGGTTGATAGTCCCTTGTTACCGTTTCGCTTTTATGTCGTTGATGAGTTTTATTCACAATCGTTTTTAAATTGTGTTTATAGTTTTTAATGTTGTGTTGGCGTTAAACTAGTAGCGCACGTTGATCTTTTTGCGTTATTTATTCACATTCTTATTATTTCGTCGTTATCGTTATTTGTGCTTTACTAGTTACGTTTGGGCACCCTTATCACCAGCATCCGAGTTCACTTGTTCGGTGCTAAACGCCAACTGCCTGATCACCTTGTTCACCCAAAGCGACAGCCTGGTGATACCGCGTTCTTGTCTTCTTATGTTTATGTCCTTACAACGAAAACGTTTCGTCAACTTCAAAAAATATTTTGGAGAAAATGGCCCGTTTGACGTAGAGTGCCCCATCTGTGAATTATACTTGCATATAGGAAGACTATGATATAATCGATTACAAGCGCTCGAAAATTATGACATTCAATTTGATTACAAGTAAATTATTTAATTTTAATTATTACAATAATAAATAACTAAATTATATACTGTCAATATGCTGTGTTAGAAATTGCCTTCGACGATTTCATGTTAGATATCTGTATAGTCCAATGAGATAAAGAAGAATGAAAAATAAGCAAGAAAAAACTAGCTAACAGGAAAAATAAATAAATAGGCATGTTATATGCAAACACGATTATTATTGTACTTACATTAATTTCCTTTTTTTGTCATAACCTTAGCATTGAGATAAGATTGATTTTTCCAACTGTACCGGATGTAATTGATTGAGTGTAAAGTAAAAAAAAAAAAACCTCCAGTGCAAATAATGATATTTGTCTGACTGATCAATTTATCTTTATTGACGATTTCACTCGTTGAATCTTCTGTCATTACACGAACATGCCAGATACTGATATCGTTTGCCTTGAGAAACGAGATAACCAAAATGATGGGTATTATTGTTGGGAAAAAAATTCTCCGATGGAAATGGTGCACAGCAGTATGTTCATCCACAAAATATACGTAAAATCGCCGTAATGATGATGAAATGTATGAACACGTTTAATTATTTAATTATGTGCGATAATCACAATATTATGTTTGAGTGTTATATTGTATATATATATGTATAATATTAAGCGTTTCACTGGATCGAACCGTATGATATTATTATCATCATATTATTGTTACAGTTATTTCTACTTAAATTAGTTTCTCTATCACAGATCTGTTCTAAGAGTTTCTATACATAATGACGATTCTTTCACTTTCCCATTTATAAACGAGCTATCTTCTCCTCTTTCTATGAATAATCATCCTCTAATTTTGGTCTAATCAACGAACTATCGATATTTAACGTCATTTATTTCAGTTACTATTAGGATCGGTATTTGTTCCGCATCGAAAACCTCCACATGAATAATTAATGCAGAAATGTTTCGTCTATATTTCGTATGTTATGCTAATCGATACTTATTCAATGTATTGTTTCTTCGTCGTTATCATCTACTTTCGTTATCATACTGATACCTATTGTTACTTCATTTTAAAATACTTCCCTCTATCTATTCCCTATCTATCTACGGGGCAGGTATACGTACCATTATAATACGTATAGTTACTTATGTAAATTTCTACGTGGGTCTATTTTGGATGATCCATTCAAGTAGATGATCGATTTCGATTATTCATCTGGTAGAAATAATAGAGATGCTGGACGATGACTTTTATTTCAAGATCCAATCAATGTCAGAAAAATCGATGGCGAGTTGTATTTTTTTATTCTACAAAGGAATATACTTTGACCGCTTTCTGTGCTCCGAAATCGAATAATTGCGAAGCCACAATTGAGCTATAAGAATTTTCAAAATTCATCGTGAAAACTCTTCTCTGTATCGACCATTTTACTATCGAGGAACAAATCCATTTTATTTAATATTTCTGGCAGACTTAAGTCGCCGTCACCGTTCGCATCCGAAAGTGCGATCAGATGCTGAGCCTCCTGTATAGCGTGACGAGGATTCCTGGGGTCGATGTACATCTGCGAAAATTAAATGAACAAAATATCCTAATTTTTTGATTTATGAGGGATAAAAATTTTCAGTGTTGGGTGGATTTCTTTTTATTTTTACCAGCAGCTCCGCGCGGTCGGCCTTTCCGTCTTTATTTTTGTCTATCAGGTGCTTGAACTCTTTTCGGCGATCTTCGCTTCCCGGTACCGGTTTTTCTTGATCATCTCCAAGGTCGAGGCCAATGCCGTCGGTTGGTAAACCAGCGAATTCATCTTCGGTCAATTGCTCGTCACCGTCTCGGTCTGAAATCCAAATTTCTAGTTCAAGGTCGGACTCAAAATTGCATCTATCTTCCTCGCTCTTTTTAACCGTACCGAATTTTTCAAACAGGTCTTCCACCATCTGAAGAAGTGCTCTGTGACTGCTTTCGGGATGTGTGAAAGCCAAAAATTCATCCAATGCGAGTCTTTCGGGATCATTCCTTGCAGCTTCCGCCCAACGGGCTCTGTCACGCATGATGCTCTCCTTCAGGACCCTCGATAATTCCGGATGTCGTTTGTTGTGAGAGTTGATATATTCTTCAGAAAAACCGTGGCTCTTCAAAAAATGCGCGTGGTATTCGTTCCAGGATATCTCCCCTGTAAACAAACATGTTCTCGCGCATTAGTTTCTAAAGTTTGAAAACTCGAAGCCTAACTTTTTGACTCACCGTTTCTCGGATTATTGTCTATCGCGGTAAAAAGTCCAATGTTATCCGTCATAGCTCGGTCAACATGTTCTTTGATTTTAACATGGATCCATTTCGCTAATTCTCTGATATCCAGCAGATTATTGCCGTCGGTATCAGCTCTTCGAAATATTTCCGAAAGTAGATCCTTCGGCTCCTGATTATCCTCGAGTTTTTCAACCTCCTCTATCAACTTCTCGTCTCTTTGGTCCGGAACGCCAATATTCCGGTAGCTTTTCTTAGGATTTCTTTTAACCGAAATACCGGCCGCCGGGGACAGCGTCTTGATAATTTTATCATCTACGGAATTATCAATATTTCTCAACGTCTCCTCCAATGGAAGACTTTTTAATGGCAATCTTTTACTGTAATTGACAAAGACAAACGAGAAGTATATAACTATCGGTATGAATATCGTCCACCGTAAAAATTGAAAGCTGGGAAGTTTTCCCTTATTGAAAAAACACCGGTACATGTTTTTGAAATCCTTCTGCACGTATATATTTATCGTGTTTGATTAATTAAAATAATCCCTTCAAATCGTCATCCATCATTCGATTTCGCCACGATTATTTTTCCAGTTCTAGATATTCCGGTGAGAAATACCGCGTGACTTCTAAATCCTTCCGTACTCCGGATATCGCAGCAGCTTGGCTCGAAAGGCACGTATAGTTTCTTTCCACCTTTCATTTGGCAAATGTAATTTTCAATTTCCAATTCTTTTATCTCGATTCAATGTAATTCATATAAAAAGATATGTTTCACCGTGTATAATTCTCAGCAGTCAAAAGGTTGGAAAATCAAAGAATTAAAAAAACCATTCGAACTTTCACGTCTACATAAAACACTGTCTACATAACGTTACACATTGAAGTCAGTACTCGATTCAACTGCAGCCAGCTGCATGTCGCACAAATTTCATTTCAGCAGACCACACAATATAATATACATTTATACCTGGAAACCACAAGCGCACCGAGTATGATTGGTAACGGAATGAAAGAAGATAAATGAAAAAATAAACTAAATAAATGAACAAAAAATTATAGAGAGTTTATAGTTCCCTGTGCAGGTTTTACTTTTGCTTATACGCGATGTGTATAACGTTTATTTCATACGCAGACGTACGGGCACGTTATATACCTGTCCAGAAAACGTATCCAGCTATCGATTCACTTTCACCGCGCAGTTACGGTATATTTATACTTCTTGTCCCGAACCCGCCGCACCGCGACCTGGAGCTCTCGCAACGCTTTCAGGTACTCCTGCGCGGGCGTCGCGACGTCGACGCTCCATCTCTTTCACTAAATCTACTCCTTCTATCGGCCTCTGATATCACATTCGCGCATGACGGACCAACGTCACGTGTACTCGTATGTATACATTTTTGTCGGTTTCTTTCGTGAAGAGAAGAAAAAACCGATTTCAAGAAATTAATATACTTGCCTCGTGTACCTGAGAAAAACGCGCTGGTCAAGAATAAGGGATGAGAGGCTCGGATTTTGGGCTTTTTTGTCATTTGATTTAATACTTTTCCGTACGCGTGTACGTATAGTATACAATATAATGAATAAGTACGTATTCTCGCAGTTTTCGGGTTGATCATAAAAATAATTACCTTTAACAGCCAGAGTGGAATTGTTCCTCATTTCCACCGGATGAATTTCTTCTCCATTTCTTTGTTAGTTTTTTTATTTCTTGAATGTTATTAACTAGAGATAACAATGATCGTCGACGGGACGAGTACATGAATTCTTCTGGATCCGAGGGGAAAATCTGGGAGAAATGGGGATGATACACAAAATATTTTTCTTTTCAAGTTTGTCAAGTCCCTTCAAACGATCCCGCCATCGTATTGATCAAGTTTTCTCATCACCGGGATACCTGCGCAGCAGTTAATAAATAATTGTGGTTTTATGATCAAACCTGATCCCGCAGGAGTTGCAGCGGCGGCACTAACAGCGCCACTTTTTAACAGCAGATATTCCGTATTGATGCTACGATAATTATACACGCAACCGTAGCGATTTTCACAAGTTGAATCGCAATTATTTAACAATTTCATTTTCACTTCGCAATCTTCTCGTCGTCCAGATCCAACGCGAGGTTCGTTACACCTTGCAAATTTTTTTTTCGCGATTTTCCGTCGCGTAATCGCAGCAGCGCCCGTATCGGCGGACTCAAAAGATCGTGATCCAGATCCCCCGGATCTTGGGGACCGGTGAAAAAACTCACTAAAATACCACCAAATACCGTCGTCAGACAACCTATCGCGCTGTACCACAAATAGCTCACCTGGAACACAGAAAATATAATTGTTCGACGAATCATTGCGTTCTGTCGAGGTTCGTCGTGCGATAAAAAGAAAAAAATAAAAAAACAAAAAGAAAAAAAAAACTCACTCTGTACAACACGAAGACTTCTTCCGAGTCGTTATCCGGCTCCGCGGAGAGCCTTTCAAGTGTCCCGTTCAAGCAAGGACATTTCGCGACGGAGACTATCTTTGACTCGACGTGAATCTGCCCGTTTATCGAAGCCATTTGGGCCCCTAAACCGACCCAAAGAACGAGAGCTAAGCCAAGAATTGCTCCGAACATCGCTCCCCTAGCGTTTGCCCACGGGACGAACATACCCAGGGAAAATAACCCCAAGGTCACACCGCCGACCATTCCATTGAAGGACAGAGCGACCTGCAAACCATCGCAGGTGGTGATCAGATGTTCTTCAAGTTTGAATCGAAAAGAATTATCTTTCCTTAATTTTTGTGTCAATCACCTGCAATACTCCGCCCAGCCTTTCAACGACGAAAACTAGAGCGAAACTTAACGCACCGAAAAAAATGCTGATCCAACGAGCGTAAATTGCACCTCGACTCGGCGGTAATTCGATCTTAAGCAAACCTTGAATAATATCTTCGCAGGTTATTGCGGCTAAGGAATTCAGTGCGCTGGCTACGGTTCTGCAGGATAAAATGTGTGTTTTGGTCTTTTTTTTTTGTTTGCTATTTGGTCGATACAAAATATAATTAACGCGCTGTTTTGACGCTAAGACTTACTCACCCTAATGACGCCGCAAAAATACCAGCAACAAAGAATCCGGGTACCCCTTTGAATTCGCCCATAAAATTCATAACGTAAAATGGAAGAAGTTGATCGCTAGCAGTTATGTAACCAGCTTCGACAGGGTCGCAATCCTTGTAAACGCTGTACAAGGTCATCCCAGTTAAAAAGTTTACCGTGTAAATTAAGATCAGGCCAACTGAGGTCACCCATAGCGCCCTGAAAATGAAAAGCAGCCGATCAAGTCTTGTTCAAATGATGAAAACAATTTTTTCTCGCCTAATTCGATATTGTTTTTCTCACTTGCGCGCCTGTCCGATCGTCTCAACGCTCAGATATTTTTGAACCGATGCTTGATTGCTGCAGAACATCGTTGCCCAGTAAAATGTACCGCCGATTACAACGCTCCAAAAACTATGGCGGACCGTAGGCGACGTGTCCATATTAAAAAATTCTAATCTCCCAGTCCGATTACTGTCTTTCCAAACCACCTCACTACCCCCAGCCCAGGTCATTCCACAACCCAACACCAGAAATATCGAACCCAAAAGAACAGCGGCTTGGAAGGTGTCCGTCATTATCACCGCTTTCATTCCGCCCTGAAAAATCAAAGCAGAGATTTGACGAGATTATGATCGAATCGTTCCTGATTCCCAGGTCATCTGGAACTAGGACTCACCTGGGAGGCGTAGAAAATGCAAACAACGTAGACCACGGTAACAGCTATGTAGGTGTTGAGGCCGGTAACTGTGAGGAATGAAATTTTCAAGTGATTTCAGATTTTGGGGATGATGTTTTTTTTTTAACGACCAAGAAACTCACCCTTGCTCAGCGCCAAAGCTGGTGCGTAAACTGCGACCGACGTATAAAGGACCATCTGTGCAGTGTACAAAAGACTGGCGAGTAATCTACAGTGTTTATCGAATCTCAGATTGAGATATTCGTAGCTCGAAGTCAACCTGAGTTTCATGTAAACTGGCAAATAAAGTTGCGACGTAATAGGGACGACGGCTACGAAGGCGATCGAGGTCATCCAGAACTGAGTCCCCTGGGGAAATGAGCCTGACATGTTTGAAAATGTTTGCCCCGTCTGCACCGCGAGATCGGTGAAGAGGAAAAAGGAAAAGGTTCGTGATAAACTGAAGAAATTCCCGACTCACCTGGTTGTACATTTCCGCAGGATTTCCTAGCAGTTCAATCGCTGTGATGAAACTAGCCGCCAACGACATCGCCATCGGTACAGTCCCCATGCTTGAACCACCCAATAAAAAATCCTGACTCGTTTCTTGTTTCTTTGTAAAAAAACCGTAGAACATTCCTATACCACATGAAACGATCAGCATCGTAGCTAAGACGGCGTAATCAGCGACGGAAAAATAATTTAAAAGCGCCGGATGTTCCTCCTGACAAATTAAGAGAGCATCTTTCTCCGATTCCATTTCATCGTCGGAAGATTTTCGCTGTTCGGCCGACGAAACTGATAGCCCGATTAAAAGAATGAGAAGCTGACGGTTTATCTTCGCCATGTTTTTTCCTCGATATTGCTCTGCACTTTCTACGGAATCACCCCGTCGATGGGTTTTAGAAGTCCAGCTCCAGATCGGTTCCGCTGCCGGTTTATATTTCTGCAATCACAATTGCAAAAATACTCAAACTCACCCGGGTGATGATCAGTTGTTTTTAATCGGATACTTGTACAGTCGAATGACAAATTCTATAAGTTTTCGTTTCGAAGGAGGAAAGAAACCACCGCAGTTATTTCTCCGTTGTTTCCACTCGAATTACGCACAGTGTCGACTATATGGAGAATTATTTTGCAATTGCGGTAGAAGTATACAATAAGAGG
The DNA here is from genome assembly GCF_917208135.1 of Athalia rosae. Taxonomy (NCBI): domain Eukaryota; kingdom Metazoa; phylum Arthropoda; class Insecta; order Hymenoptera; family Athaliidae; genus Athalia; species Athalia rosae. Next base: position 16,721,219 of record NC_064026.1, read on the forward strand.
AGGAAGTTTAGATCTTGACATTAATTGATATCAATTAATTTTCCTAACACGGAGCTGCCGACTAAATTGCATTTTGTGTCACGGTCTGGCGCAGGATGTTGTTTGCTCTTACGGAGTTGTCTGCGGTAATGGTTATTTAAAGGCAAAATGTGCATTCGATAAGATCAGTTGGTATATGGTTCTACCTTTGTTGATTTCAATCTACTACGCGGGTCGCAGGGCGATTTGCAGTCGGGTGCAAGATTCAATTATTTCTGGTTGCAGGCGGATTGCACCAACGCGAACTGAATTCAATTGAAGGAGATAACGGAAAAATACATTATTTCGAACCACAGCGTGCGCACTTTTATGCAACAACAATTGATCATGATCACGCCTATATGCACATCGTCTAAATCAGCGGACTGACAATGCTCCGATATTTCATGAAACTGCCACCCAACAAACGTAAGTAACGTCATTTGAAAATATGTTTCCACCAAAAATGACCCGAACCCTTGAGTATTTTTACCTTTATTTCTCCCCTCAAATCGCAAAACTATTTTGGCTACGTTTTCACAGCGTCCATATGTGACGGGGTAAAAAGCAGCGAAATTGAAGTTGGATTATTTTACTGATTGTCCTGATATACCGCATAAGATCGCAGTAAAAGGTTTCTTTGTTAAATTTGAGTGAACTATTTCTGAAGGTTTTCATTCAATATTTACTCAGAATAACGAAAAAAAAAAAGCAAAAAGGATTCACTAGATCTGGTGCAAGTTTTCTTAAACTCTAAGAGCGAATAATAAACGATACGTTTAGTTTTAGTGGGCGCTTAGAACAACGAATGTACCAAGAGATTAAAAGAACGCGGGCTTAAGACTGTGATCTTAATTGCTTGCAGTGAGCCTTTATATATCCCCTCCGTTCTGGACGTCTTACAATTTAACGATAACTCTCATCTATGATCAGAAAATTTATTTGGAATGCGACCAATTACAACAACGTTTTTTTTTTTCATTACTCTAGATCTTTACTCACGGAAAATCAGTGAACTAATGAATAATATTATAACGATATCCTCGTACAAAAAAGCGTATAAGATACGGGGAGCCACAGATTGTGTAACATTAGAAAAATCACGCGTATTATGTAAACACCTAGGTATGAAATTACAGAACTTGGATAGACAGGATCGTAAATTTGAATTTCTAACGATCGATGAATACTTGAATGTCACGATGGTGTATGAATCATGTTTACACATTTGATGCGGTGCGAGTACACGGTACGTACGTACGTACGTACATTATTACACAATGCTTATTATTGCGATTTTTCAATTCGGAAGTTACGTACGTTATGCGGCCAATGTTACAAAAATGACCAGAGCGTCGAGTTGTGTCTTTTATTTATTTCATATCCGTATGTAAATCGTGCAATAAAATTTGTTCTTCCACACGGAATCGACACGCGACACACGTGCTTTAACTCAACGAAGTCGAACAATGTAAACATTCAACAACCATCGACGTCAATCTGATCTGCACGTGATGAGTTAAAAAAAAAAAAAAAGAACAAGTTTTGTATGTTTCAAAATTCAGTTGGACAGTTAGTAGAAGATATCCGATTACACTTTAATTTTTCTGTTTTCTTCAATGGATGAAAAATAGGTATCTCGAGGAACGCTAACAAAATCTCCAGAAATACAAAGATGTGATACGTTCGTGCAGGCAATTTCTGATGAATTAATTAGAGTTAAATTCCTTGACTTATAGTGGCAAGCTGCTGTAAATACGAATGAAGGGAGGAAAGAGAGGCGGCGGAAAAAGGGCTGCTGTACTCTTTTAATTGAGTATCAAGTACGAAGAACTTTAAAGAAGCGTCAACAAACTAGAAGCGTGTCGCCCGACAAGCTGGTGCACTGCAGTATGTGCATATGCGAGATGAGTACATTAAATTGAAACTGGTTAGATCCAAACGCCTCTGGATTAATCCGGCAAATGTATTCGTCGAGTTCTAATTGCTTAATTCGTGCCGATTAATTTTAGGGACTCTTTTCGATTAGGCTTCATCTATCGAAATATATCCAACGTGCTTTAATACACTTTAAATCTTCCACCGGAGACGGTGTAACCATTCGACACGTGGACGGTGACTTTTTTTTTTATTTTACTTCTCAAATCACAAATTTGAATTGATTGCATAATTATTCGATTACTTGTCAATTGTTCGATTAATCGGTGAAAGGGGTTATTCTTTGAATAGCCGATTAAATTTTTTGTGTCAATTAATCACAATTTGAGTTATACTTACGATACTTGCGGACCATTTTCTGAGCTGTTCAAGAACGGGATGATTTTGGAAAGTGGGCAAAATGAGACTGACAAAATTCACAATATTAAATAAGAATTAATATACGTATAATATATACTGTGTGAGTTTGAAACTCATCGGGTATCTACCGTCATAACACCCGAAGATTAACTTAGGTCGGTTCATCGAGAAATGCACGAAAGCACAGAAAGCACTGATAGGAGGATTTTATCATAAAATATAATAGGTATAGCCGCAGATACAAGAAGGTTGATCTGACAGGCCGTGAGATATGAGAACCATTTCATGGTTGGAAATACTCGACAGTGCCGTGTGTTGGAGAAGAATTTTCGTGAATAATGTTTAGTTTGAGATATGAAGGTGCACACAATGCGCGAGTGGTTCTACAGGTATACATGTAATTTCAATTCGGATGTTTTATCGGATTCGGATCCAAAGAATTCATTCAAACTATGTTTATGCTCTGTACTTTATATTCTGGATACACGCGATTTTTTAATCGACGACTTCATTGCTACGTGTACCTACGATATCTAAAATAGTCATTTAAACAAAAATACCCTACACCTTGCATGCGCTTTTTAGGTGAAGTAGCCAATTAATTATATGATTTACCTCCGATTCCCAAAGTCACGGAATCTCAATTGTTTTCCGACACACGTTCACAAATTTGTGCTTCCTTTGACGATACAGGTATTGAGAAAACCCGGAGACAGATGAGTAACAGTATTTGTACTATTTGAAATAGTGATTCGCCACGAGGTTTACGGTCCGAATAGCGCGGAATCGGTATCTTACATGGTAACCGCCATTTTCTGGGAAATTAATGTCTGTCAGCGAAAGGATTGTATTTTATTGTTCACTACACGGCGATCACCCATCATGGAGGGTCACGTAAAAGACTTCGAGTGACGACATCCAGAAACAAAATATTTTCATTTCCAAAGACCAATGCGGACAACAATATAGAAGAAAAGTGTTCGATAAATTTAACAAAAAAAAAGTAACGGTATATTTATTATGCTGAACATCTTTCTTAGATTTTTTTGTACAAATTCACTGATATGGTCGGCTTGCAAAGATGCAAGTATGTACGCAGCTGCTCGCCTCACAGCTTACGGTTTATAATACTTTTACAAAGATATAAAGCGTATGATAGTGAACAATTCACTAAATACATCTGTTAACGAGTTTTTCGCTCGTTTGGAAGGATATTTTCCCAAACAGTATTGTCTGGCGCGCTCGAGATGCCTGTCTCGAACTATAATCCTCAAGATTGTACCCAACTGTTTGTGATTTTGAACATTCTGTTCGGTCAAACGTCAAGTGGTTATGAAGTCGAGTTCATTCATTCTCTTTGAATAAGGCAAAAGAAAATTATTGTCATACAGTTATTTTCTTCAGTTGAATGTTTTTTCAGATTTAGGAGTCTACTTTTCCTATCCGTAGATCGAGGCTTCATTTTATCTTATGAGAACCTCTGGAAGACTCGTTTTATCAATTAAATTAAATACCCCGATCCAAATGAGAAACTAGGAAAAAAAAACAGATTCAAAATTCAGTGTTCTTGATTTCCGCAGGTGATTCCCGACCTCCTGCAGGAAAATTATACTTTGATGGGGCGTTGTACTGCTCGGTGAGTTTGTTAATAGAGGCAATAGAACGACGCGCTCTTATTCGGTTCGCTAGCCAAGGTATAAAAAGGTCTGGATCGAGGTCATCCTGCTCTTCTTTCAAGATAATTCGCGCTACATTGCTAACGAGCAGACCGACGATAAAAGTAACTAGGAAACCAATCAAACTGTACCACATGTACGATATCCGGTAAAGATAAAAGTAATTCGTAGGATCATCCGCTCTGAGTGCAGCCGGTACCCTGAAAATTAAAATACTAGATTTATCTGTGTTCAAGTTTTGGATAGATCGAATAAATGTCGTAGAAAAAAAAAAAATTTGAAGAATTTCTTACAACGTTGCTGCCGTAGCCATGGCCTCTTCGGCTGTAAGATTTGTGAACTGAGCAAGTTTAGAAGCGCATCCATCAATTGTGGTTGGAAGCTTTGGGGCAGGTGGACGCGGAGTACCAAATCCGATCCACAGAGTAAATGCCAAGGCCGTTAGAACCCCGGTAACAGCACCGCGTTGCGTTGCCGATTCCGTGAACATTCCCAGGGTGAACATACCGAGCAGAGGACCTCCGACTACTCCAAAAATCGTCAGACTTGCCTGTGTTTAAAATCGTATTTCAGGTGAAAAAAAGAAAACAAATTACAATTTTCACTTGCCTGTTATTACCTGTAAAATTCCGCCAAGAAACTGGGCAAGGAATGCCAACGCGATGCAAATTAGGCCAAATGCGAAGGCGAGCGATTTACCAAAAATGGTTGACTTGGCGAGTGAAAATTCTTTACCGGAACATTTTCGGTACGCTGGTTTTATATAGTCTTCTAAAGTAACGGCGGACAGAGAATTCAATGCGGCTGAAACCGTACTCAAACCTGCACTGAATATTCCTGAAAACGACAACCGATCTTTTTACTCCAGACTTTCTGCAAATGTAGAATTAAAAAAAACAACCCCAGTCGAAACTCACCCGCAACGAATAGTCCGGGTAACCCTGGAATCGAGCTCATAGTATCCATTACATAAAGAGGCATGAGCATATCGGTCGATGATATTCTTCCTTCTAAAATCGGATCACACTTATAATACTTGCTGTAAATTGATAGTCCGGCGAAGCATGTCGAGAAGGACAGAAGCATCAAAATTGGCCAGTTCAGCCAGAGAGCTGTTTGCGCGGCTTTTAAGCTCCTGAAAATTAAGTAAACAGTGACGATCAGTTGGATCAGATTAATGCCACTGTGTCATCTATTGTGATCGTTGTATCTTTGACGAACAAAAGTTCAAACCCGATCAAATAATTTTAATGTCTGAATCGCGGCTAGCGGCAGCGTACTTAACGGTCAACATTCGCTGAACTTGAACCTGGTTGACACCGTATAGAGATAGGAATGTGAAAAGCCCACCGATCACCAAACTCCAGTAGGTATGCCGTTCCGTCGGGTCTGGCGATATGCTGGGAATAAAGATAATAATTCAACATCGATGATCATCCAGGGTTTAGATTTACACTTTACTTACTTATCGAATTCCAAGCGACCACCTTCGCCGGCAATTCTCCAGATCTCGGACAAACCACCGACGTCTATTGCGGCGGTTGTAATTATGGCGAAAACCGCGACAAACATAAGAACGCTTTGAAATACATCTGTTATCAAGACAGCCTTGATTCCGCCTATGCTGGAGTAGAAGGCGCAGACCAAACCGATTACGATTATACTTCCGGTTTTCGAAAGACTCGTCGTAGCTTCCAGGGCTAATGCTGGGGCGTAAAGAACAACCCCTGTGTAAAGAAGAAGTTGGATCCAGTATACGAAACTTGTTACCAGTCGGGCGCCCATTCCAAATCGTTTTTCCAGGTACTGCAAGCGATGATTTTTGCTCATTTTGAATAAGATTAATTAATGTTCCGCTCCAAACACTCCAATTTTTTACCCCATACCTCGTACGCGCTGGTCGCTTGGAGTTTAAAAAAAACTGGAAGAAAGCCGTATGCAGCTATGGGGGTTCCGATGCCATAGGAAATGTTTATTACGACAAATTGTGTACCGTAGGTATAATTTTCGGCGGAAACACCTAGAAGGGTAATGGCGGACATAAAGGAGGCCATCAAAGCTATTCCCACGGGAAGAATGCTCATCGATCTGTTCGCAATGAAGTATTCCTGTGGATGAAGAGAACGATTATCACAATATATCGAGGAATCCCATGGAAGTACGGAACTCGCCATGGTATGCGACAACGAGCAGGAATTTCTCATCACCCGCATCGGTGCGAGAATGAAAGGTCATAATAAAATACGGTGATTCTGGTGGTAGTCTCTACAACGATCTTATCTCGAGGTGCTTTCTTATCAACGGTAGACCTATACCGCTCAAATTAATTACTCTCGTGACATTATATTTGCAGACATTGTACAGCAATATGTTTTATCAATTAAACACCCATGCGGGTACTGAAGTAATCCGCGGTATATGACTGGTATATTTTTTTCGTTCGGCATATACACTTGACGGGATTCGTTTTGATAATACAGACGAAGAAATTGAGAATTAGCAACTCACATCGGAGGTTTTTTGTCGACCACCAGTAAATCTGTAATAAACGCCGATTCCTGCGCTGATGACGAGCATAATCGCCATGACCAAGTAGTCGGCCCATCCTAGCTTTGCAGTCATATTGTTTTTATAATTTACTTGTTTTATTTTTTATTGTCAGATTTCTCCCACGGAATGATGAGTAGACCAACACTCCGAATACTTATGTGGTCTGGTGATCTGAAAAACAAAAATTGCAGCTGCAGGTAATTTAGAAAAAAGTTTTAATGGAGAATGTTATCTTAATTCAACAGGTGGATGGTTTATGAGTTTGTCGTATACATATAATTATAAAACCCACTGTAAGATATGTACTTTGAAATTCGGGTTGATGGTGTTCAAATACATTTTAATTATTCCTTTTTCCGTTAACTCATTATGCGCGTATTTGTCAATGTGACATGATTGTGAAATATGTATAATACTTACGAGGAAAATATGCAAGTATACGGATGCACAGTGGATAATATGTTCTCGAGCTAGCTTTTTGTAGCCAGTTGCATGCTTTGATTGCTAGACAATCTATACATAAATTAAATTGAATCCAATAAGTCCCATTAGAGATGGATGGAATAGCTGATGTTGCTCAATTATAATTTCAACAACTTGTTTCCTCCGATTGTTTATTTATAGCGTGTAAAAACAAATGGTCTTATTTCGTCAATGTACGTACATACATACGTCTGTAATTTTCATCCTCTATTTACAACCGTAATTAGAGATAGGAATTAAAAAGAATTATTGCTATCAGTTGAATACATTCGATCGTGTAATTGAATTTAATAGCGTTAGGAGTTTTATGATGTTAGGAGCATGTGTACTTTTCAAATAATGATTCAACCGTGAGCAAATGATTTCGAAACATGATCAATATCGTTAATTTCGTAGACCCTGCGTATAACGGTCGATCATAAAAGCCAAAGAAAATTATGCAAAACAAGGTATCGATTTCTGTACCTCTATGGTGAATAAATGAAATTAATTTCACCTTTCCATATGAAGTTCATTAACTTGCACTTCCGCACAATTCTTAGAGAAAAAAGAGTCGGAACTAAGTCAGAGATCGTCAAGGCCGGCTGACCACGCACTCATCACCTTGCCGACTCTACTACTTCTACGAGCCGTAGTCTCTGACTAGGGCTGGCCTAACCTTAGCATAGCATTCTTTGCTAAGCTCGCAAGTCCGAAACACAGAGAGAACGGCATCGGAGAACGGTGATGTCGGTGGGAAGCTGATATTTATCGCGCATGCGTTTTCCTTCGCCTTTGCCGTTGCGTTTTACCCTTTCTTATTAATAAGATATCGGTTTGGTGTACGTGCGATGCTTACGCACCAACAAATTTATTTTTCTCATAAATATCTATAATCCAGTAATTACGTAAGTCGATACAGTAAAATATGGGACAACGAATTCGCGCGCTTGGACGCACGCTATCTCGTGATGGTCATGTACCGCATTGTGTACTCTGGCGGTTTGGCGTCAGTAAACATCTGGGAAAACTTAAGTTATCATTTTGGGGATTGGTGATAATACCGAACGCTCTTACCTATTTACTCAGCTACATTATAACAGGATCACTTATTTACAAAAGAAAACTTGTTCGATTCATTCCAATCGAAGTAATTCAGCAAGCAGGTTGTCCTATTTTACTCAGAAAATAATCCATGATGTTTAATGAATTTAATATTAAAACAATCTTCCCACGTTTGCTTTCAAAATATATGATAACATTTAAAATGACTCAGCAGAACGCTTGTTCGAATCATTTTCTAGAAAATATTGTTCACTTCAAAGTTCAAATCAAACTTTCTACTCAATTGACGATCGCGAGAATGATGGTCGATGAATCGAGAAGTCATACCTCGAAGTTTGATAAACATGTGGATCTTTGATGTGAAGAAGCCAGTATAGCCGTAGATACAGCTAAAATAGATTACCTTTCAAGAATTTCTAATAGCCACCCACTGATATGCAGTAATCGGTTCGAAGGATTGTCCGAAATGTTTCGGAGAACATTTCCCGAAGTTTTTGATGGAGTTCTTTTCAAATTTCTGAAACTACAACAATAATTATGGTCGTTCTAACTCGTGTCTTAGGTTATGCTGTGCGTAAGGTATGACACTTGACATTCTAACACACCACCTAGTTTTGTGATAAAAGAATAATCTTTCAGTTTATTGCCTGCATCACATTTCATGAACAGTTCAACTTCATGATCATTGAACTAATCAGATACAATAATATTATATCAACAAAAAACTACATCTAGCAAACTTCGATGACCCTTCTTTCAGGGTCCAAGAAACTATCTACGTGGTACGTTTATGGACTCGCTGCGTCTAAACGTAAAAGGTGGTACTGGTGGAATGGGTCTGCCAAAATATGGGGGTTGTGGCGGTCGTGGCGGCAATGTTTGTCTTATTGCTAAAGAAGGCCTAACTCTCAATCAAGTGAAAACTCAGACAAAATCCATGAATCTTGCAGCTGGATCAGGTAGCCCCAGTTCAGCAAAACAGCTCATGGGTCAAATCGGTGAGGACATTACACTCCCAGTGCCATCGGGTATAACAATTCTAGATGATCATGGACGCCGCTTAGGTGAGAGAAGAAAAAATCTGATTTTTACCTTACAGTATGACTAGAAATGCTTTCATGCTGATTTCCAGATTTTCATTACCAATCATAGGTGAACTGGATGAACCAGGTAAAACAGTGATTGTAGCTAAAGGAGGAATTGGGGGATGCCCTGAAACTGGTTTCAGTGGACAGAAAGGACAAAGCCATGCAATAAATTTAGATCTAAAGTTAATCGCGGATGTCTGTCTGGTCGGATTTCCAAATGCTGGAAAAAGCACGCTGCTGAAGACTGTTTCCAATGCGAGACCTAGAATTGCAGCATATCCTTGTAAGTCTCACTTGAAGATAGAAATCATGAAAAATTTTCTAGAAAAACGATTTCTCATATGGTTCTAATTCGGCAGTTACAACAATTAGACCTAACATCGGGGTCATAGAATTTAAGGACTATCGGAAAATTTCGATAGCAGATTTACCAGGGCTTATTGAAGGTGCTCACATCAACATAGGAATGGGACATAAATTTCTAAAACATGTAGAAAGGACAAAGTTGATTTTGGTCATCGTTGACATTCAAGGTTTTCAATTGTCTCCTGAACACACGGCAAGAAGTTGCTTCGAAACAATAGTTTTACTCAATAAAGAGTTGGAGCTATATAAGCCCGACTTGTTGAATATGCCTGCTATTTTAGTTGTAAATAAAATGGACACTGAAAATGCCAAAGAAAAATTTGAAGAGATAAGTCCAATGATTGAGAACTACGAGCAGAGTATAAAAAAATTCCCGGAAGAGATCCAGCCTGAACAAGCTTTACTATTTGACGCTGTACTTCCATTGGCGCTAGGTGAAAATGATGCAAACGAGATCAGGCGGCTCAAAGAAAAGATACGTTATGTACTCGACCTTCATGCTGAGCGGCAAGAGATGGAAAAGCGAGAGGAATACCCAGATTATGAGTTGATGATGAAGATGAAACGAGAAGCGAAGCAAACTACACCGACACTTGTATAAATAACTAATTTGTGGTAGTAATCATCGCTGTCGTGACTTAAAATATTCAATATAAAATTTCGAATTTATGACATTTATTTACATCGATTGGTTCATAAGTCATGATCATCTTTTCCGTATCCTTGGATCTGGAATTTTCACCCATTTACAACTTATTCGTTCGTTTGATACTTTTTCACTCCAGTCCTCACCAAACAAAGCCTTTGAATCAATATCGACCTTCTCTATTTCCTTTTGGTCTCTTAAAACACCACAATTAGCCTTCCATCTCTCAACTCCATTCCAGGCAATCATAATTCCATTATCCGTACAAAGTTTAGGTACTGGCCTTAAAAACTTGTAACCCATTTCTGAGCTTACTGTTTCTAGCGCTTGTGCAATATAATTATTGCAGGCTACTCCACCAGATACTACCTACAATAACAATTTAGAGATCAAAAAACTGTCTATCCGATAGAAGTAATAATTTTCAAGTCAATTTCCAGCAATGCAATAATCCAGTTTCAACGATTCATGAATTTCAATGAAAATTGTTGTAATTCCATACCAGAGTTCTGTTGCCTTCGGGGATGAGGTTTTTTCGATCAATGAATTCCATAGCACGTTGAGTTCTGTGACATAAGTGTCGTGTCAGAACTAGTTGAACTCCAGCGCAGAAGTCATATAGATCTGGTATTAGTTGGTCACCCTCAATCTCGTGCAGTCGTTCTTGTCTTTTTGTGTGTTGAATTGCAGCAGTTTTAATTCCTGATACACTAAAATTGCAGTCTTGAAGACGCGTCATAGGTATCATGAATTGGAATCGATTTGGATCCGTGCCTTTGCTTGCAGCTTTTTCTAATGCCGCACCTCCAGACAAATTTGCGAATTCTGGGATATTTCGCAACTTCAATCTACGAGCAATCTGAAAGACAGAGAGAACTAAGGTGTCGTTGAACATTTTATCTTGTCTCTGATATTTGTATCTTACTTTGTCAAAAGCTTCACCAGGAGCATCGTCCATTGACGAACCCAGCAGAAGGAAATGGTCTATGCTTTCAGCTAATGCAATCAGGCAATGTCCACCGGATATTAATAACACTAAAAACGGAAAATCTACCTGAACAATGAAAAGAAGGTATAAAAGAAGTTTAAATCGCATCATGAAAACTAAGAATACAACCAACCTTTTCAGTCATTCTAATGGTTAGAGCATGAGCTTCCATATGATGTATGGGAATGAATGGTAAATTTCCAATCCTAGACAAATACTTTCCAAATTCAGTTCCAATTCTAAGGGACATTGGAAGACCAGGTTTTACGGTTGAAGCTATGGCATCAATATTTTTAAGTTTTAATCCAGCTGACACCAGAGCTTCTTCAACTACTTTGGTAATACATTGCCGATGTAATTCCCCGGCAAGGGGAGGTATTATTCCACCATTACTGAAATAGCCAAAATTGTTCAATGATAACAGAATTTTGCACACTAAAATACTTTGTGAAGTGTTTTTATTAACAACGGAAAGCGAAATAGAAGAACATATTTGATAACAAAAATTAAAAGCTAATTGTTACTAACTCTAAGTGCACAGAACGTTGGGAATGCAATGCTTCTCCAAGTATCACTCCATCAGTGTTTACGATTGCGCAGCCAGTATCATCACAGCTCGATTCGATCCCTAGAATAACTGCTGCAGACTTATCAGAACTGAACTTTTTAACGCTACTTCGTAATAATTGTTTCAAAGGAAACAACCTTCCAAAATATGTCAGACCGGCATATGAAGGTAACATTTTGACAAACATAACTTAAGGTTCTGCAGAATCATTAGTTATTGTTCTTAAAAAGTGGTATTTCACGATTCACCGTGTTAGATGTACGTACGTACGTACGTACATACACATACGTCTAATTTTTATCTACCAAGAACTGTATTTCATGAATGAAAGCTGCACATCGTAGCTTTGTACTATTACATTTTCTTCGGCTTCTAGCTACGTCGTTGACTGAAGATTTTTAAAGACAGCCAGCGAAATAGGGTCTATTGAAGCCCTCTCAGTGACCTCGAACAGTGCGGACTCAACTAAAATGCTCGGCGTCGGCGATACGGGTAACATGGGTCGTCAAACTGTATCTTACCGCTCGCTTCACGAGTTCTGCTATATCGACGTCAGTGTTCTAAATACAGGTTATTCTCAGGAATTTTGAATTTATCGAGGATGATCACCCGTTTACAATTAGTCAGCAAGTCCACTTTTTACGAATTACAGATGACCTCTACCCAAAATCATGGTTGAGGTTATATGTGATTTGGAATGGTGTCCGGTAACTCTTTGGAAAAATTCAAATTGTATTCCAAGGAATTCCAAAAAGTAAGAACAATTCGGTGAAAAACATGAAAAAGGACATAATTCCTAGGGACTATCTCGAAAACTATTGAAGATATTGCGAATTCAACAATAATGCTTAGAGAACAAGAAATTTCCCGAATAAAGGCCTAACTCATTGAAGTTTACCGGCAAAATTGTGCCGTTTCAATTGAGAGGTAAAAATAGGGCTAGAAACGGGTAAAGTGACTACCCCGAGCTCCGCACGATTCCCTCATACATGTAATACAGAAAAGAAATTCCCACTCATGGAATATACATGTATATTGCGGAATATGATTCAGGTACCATTTGGGTGTCCTAAATGAATAATAGCCAAAATAAGATTCAGAATTTCCCAACTATGTGTGCTTCTGTCAATCTAAAAGGTTTCACAACTTCTCAATAAACATAAGAACCCCTTTCATTTTCAAACCGAAAACCACAAATTATTTTACGTGTGGAATCAATTCTCAAAAGGGTTTCAAAGAGATCTAATGTTTCGATTGATCCGTATTTTTATTATCAAAAACTACATGAAAATATTTTTTGTTTAATTTTTACGCCCCATCGTTTAAAGAGTTGTTGTAGACGAATGCGTCGTTAATGAGATAATAGAATGTTTTTTTTTGGAAACTGAATCTTTGATGCAAACGATGATTTTTAAAAGAAATATCGTTTCTTAAAAAAATGTCTTTATCGCTTAAAACCCGATTTCTTAATGACATTTTTTTTCAACCACTTGTTATGAATATTGAGGAACCGTTTTTCTTTTAAAACTCGTAATTAACTTTTGTCTTCATTAACAAAGAAAAAAAAAATGTCATTTTTTTTTTTTTTGTTTAACAAATAAGTTGTTACAAACAAATTTAATTTTTTATTATTCTGTGAATTGAAACAAAAACAACCGTGTTTGCTATGGTTCTTTTATGTAAATTGCTTTTTTCTTCATCCCATAAGTTCCGTTCTTCACACCACAATTCACCTGATTTTTTATCCTTCAAATTCTTTTTACTCATAAACTAATGGAGATACAATTAAAACAGCAGAAAATTATTCATATTACATTAATCAAAGACCAAATTGAGCTTACAGCCGAAGCTCTTGTTCGATTAATTTTTATAATTTATTGGAATCGTTTTAAAAAAAAAATTTGTGACAAGTTGCAGATGTAATATCATATCAGTAAGAGTTTATGAAATACATATTCAAACATAAAAGCAGGAAAAACTTGTTTACAACAATTATTTGAACAATGGGAAAAAATATCTGTGATAAAAATATGGATCGATCGAAATATTTCATGAAATAACTTTTTCCAGATAGTTAATTTAAGTCTCTAATTTGTTCACTCCGTAGATTGTCGATAAAAATGGGAAAAATAAACATTCCAACATTTTTCCAACGAGGATCTATTTAGAAGCATGCCGTTACAGAGAAATAGGAGAAGAGGATGTAGAGGGTCGGGTTGATCGTGGTATCTAGATCGGACAAGTTGCGAAAAGTCAGAGTCATAGGGTATTAAGTCGCAAAATGAGAGTGCCACCCCAGAGCGCCCTCTGCGTTTCATGATAAAACAAACCCTTCATCGACCTCTGAGGAATTATCGGTCAACCGCACGAGCGATCTGTAGATCCAATCTTCAAATTCATCCTTATAGACGGTGACGCGCGACAAATATAACACGCTCGTCCGGACTATCGGTATTAGGGTGCAGCAGATGCGCTTCTCTCATCACTAGGATGATTTCAGTGCAAATGGATATTATGATAATTTGTTCACATTTGAATACAAAAATCTGAAATACAATATTTTCTGTAAGGAGAATTATTCTTGTTCGGTTGAAAAAAATTTCAGTATAGTTCGCAACGTTACGGCTTTGGAAAAAAGTAGTATTTCATGTTCGCTAACCAAACTACCGGTCAAAAAAAAAAAAAAAAACTGAAAATAACTGTTATTCTTGTTGGGGCTTGCGAGTAGGAGTTTGTTCGTTGTTTAGCTTTTTGTGAACTTGTTAATATGTTATGCAAATTTTTAATTGATCGTCCAGTGCGAAGTATCTTTCAAAGGTTAGATACTTGAGGAAACGATATTTCTATGTGACGGTCTGATTGAAAAAAAATTTAAACTAGAGATACAGTTCAAGATGAGAAGTTTACAGTAAAACGAGGACTTTTGATGGAGAAGAAAATATAAAACAAAAAATGAGTTTTGCTTCGGAAAAGTGGGTAATATTGTATCAGGAGCACGGATTATTTTGAAAATGCTAAGAATGTCACGTTGGAAAGATTTTCGAGTACAGAAAAAATATAGAAAAAAAAAACCAAAATCAAAATCCAAAGATGCCGAGGAAAGAAGAATTAATTGAAAATCAATTGGGAAATAATGATTTCTAAGTGAGAAGAAAACTTGTAACAAGTTTTTCAAAGAAATTAGATTGTTTAATTTATTTTTACTGGAACTTAATTCTATCATTAACGTGTTGTCATTTTCTTCGTTTCAATTTCTCTCTTTTTTTTTGTTCTTCCTGAATCAAAATTTTTTAGAACTCATTGAATTCAATTCTAGGGAAAAAGTTTTTCAAGAGCTATAAGAATCAACTAATTTACAAAAACTCGATCTTTAGTTAGAACGAAAAATTTACCAATTCTTCCATGAAAAATTAGCTTATTTAAAGATTCATCTTCAGAAATAAGTATCTTTCCACTTATTGTAATTTTGTGTGAGCAAAGCACCAGCGGGAGTGGTTCGTTTGGACAGAAATCGTTTGGACAGAATTCGTTTCTACAGAGAAAATTTGCCCAGGGTTCGCTTGGACAGAGTAAATTTCGACTTATTGTTAGGTACGTTTGGACAGAACTAGAGCCGGCGGGATCGTTTGGACAGAATATGATTCTTCTGTACAAATGCAGCGAAAACGAATTCTGTCCAAACGAACCGAATTAGGTTAGGTTAGCTGATTTTCTACCGACCGACTTAGGGTCGTTTGCATTTGTATCCAAACGAACCTAAGTCGAAATTTCTAATGTCCAAACGAACCATGGGCAAATTTTCTCCGTAGAAACGAATTCTGTCTAAACGATTTCTGTCCCAACTAACCTCACTCGCACCAGCAACCAGGCTTTAGCTCGCCGCGCATCAAAGCGACGACACTCGCTTCCCAGCAAATTATCACTTTTGCACCTCGCTCTTTTTTCGTCCTTCTAGTCCTATAGTCTAGTCAACAAGTGCCTTTTGGTCAAATTTGAGTTAGCCTTCGCCGAATTCAATGTTAAGGTGATTTTTGGATCCAGAATGAGCTCGAGAAACTTCAGAAATCGTATGACAACCCGGTTGAAAAAATTACAAAAGTAATAAACAATTTAATGGAAAAAAAGTAGGGTTCGGTTTTTTGCGGATATGTCGAAAACTATTGCGGCTATCTGAAATTTGAAAAAAAATTCAAAAAGAGCAGAAAACACACTAAAAACCTCCCTGAACTGCACCACGAATATTTATGATTTTAATTGAGCTATGAAAAAATGACCGATGATGCCTGATTCGGCTCCCACGCGCGATGCTCGTTTGGGAGACATGAGCAAAAAAAAAATTTATTCAACAGTTTATATATGAATATTGAGGGATAAAAAAATTTAGGTACTTGCTGGACACTTTTTATTGATTCTTATTTCAGCAGTTCAAAGATAGCCAAGGATGTCATATTTCGGAACAATGAAAAAAAATCTCGATACACCTTTTTTTTTACCAAATTTCCCGTACTTTTTGAAAAAATTGATTTTGACTTTTCATGGCCTTTAAAATGACCCTCTCGGTCATTTTAAGTGCCAAAATTCCTCGTTCAGAAATTTATAGAATTCCAAACTTTCAGATATCTTCTCTTTATCTTCTGCGATTTTTCTTCAGAAGTTTTAGTTTTTGCGTGTAAAATTAATTTTGTATATTATAATTGCAAAATGATGATTATGAAAAAAATGTTTTGTACGAATGCTGCTTAGTTTTTCTTGTAGATTACGAATCTGCAATACAAAATATGGATTTCCGCTCGGAAAACCAAGTGACCCTCAAAACCCCCATACAAGCTATATTTCAAGATCTATGGTATTATTGAATTTTTCCTTCTATGATTCTGCAATTTTTGTTTCAAAAATTTTCCAAAATAATCCTCAGTTTTTGAGAAAACACCTTGTAACACTTTGAAAAATATATCCTGTATATATGAAGGGTACAATCCACTATGCCGTGCATTCGTGCATTTTTGGATTTTGTGTTCTGCTTGTTGAGACATTACTGCAATAATTTATCACGGGTGAAACAGCCATGTATAACTGTATCTAGTATATCACGTTAAAAATTTATGGATACCGTGTATAACATGGCTAATGTCGCTTGGTCACATATCTGTCGGTCAAGTCGAACAGTTTCATCAAATTATCATATCGACCTGTTGAGCAAATCATGGGGTATAAGTTAATTCTGTGAGTAAAACAGCGTCCTGAAGCGAAATCCTCAAAAAAGATATTTTCGCCGAGCGCGCCGACTACATGCATGTCGCGACACTACAATTTGCCAGCATCTTGTCCGATCTAGTAAACTATATCACTATATTAAACTATACCACTATAGTTTAATTGTAAGAGGAGAAGAAGAAGAAGAAGAAGAGGAGGCGTTAGACGTAACAACTCCAATATTGGGCAAAATCATATTCGCTTATTATATTTGGTAGGACAAATACTCCTATAGTGATAAAAAAGTAACACAGCACACACGTAGAATTAATCTTCATAGAATATAAATACGTATGTATTATTCTTAATATGCGTATCACATACCACGAACTGGCGTGTTAATTATGTGATGATATGGTCTATCATTTGTAATTAAAGAATTTCTGCGAATATAAATAAAAACACTTCTCTCCATACTCAAAAATTATTTCTGGTAGATATTAGGGCAATGAGCGAGAAAAAAACACGTTGTTTCTGGCTTAAAAATACCGAATAAGATCCTTCATTTCGCATACAATTCAAAGTTACCAATGAAAAATCAAATATTCAGTTACAGTACAGCTATCGTAAGTTCCAGATTACATGCGCATATTCGATATTATAAGCCAGAAATTTGAATACTTACGTGCTTGTCTTTCCATTACTCCAGATTGAATGAGCTCGCGTGTGAGTCTGGTGAAAAGCGCGGCACATTCGGCAGATAATTTTTTTTCGGCAGCATGTTTTTTGTTCTGTCGTGACAGCATACTATCATTTCTTTTTTACCGATGCGACCGATAATGCAGAACTACACGGTTAACGCCGTGCCCCGAGTGCCCCATTGCTTGCTTCAAATCATACCCACGGCTGGCTGCCTTTAAAAATCTCCAGTCAACGATTATGATATTCAAGATGTGTTGTGATCAACGAATTCTGGTTGTGATGCGATCACCTGAATATTTATTTTTAGTAAACAGAGAATAAACTCTGACGTTGAATTTGACAACAATTTAGCATGGCACTGTAAATAACATAACCCAACAAGGAAGGTTCGGGATCAATTTTGCGTTGTAAAACCTTGACAATAAAATAAGAAAATATTGTGGTTAAGAAGTATTGCTGCAAGAGAATTCTTCAAATATGCCAGTATTTCAAGAATCTTGTGCTGAGGTAATTAACTTCCACTCAAATCAACAGATATCTGAAAGATTAACTGCTGAGATAGACTATTAAACTTCTCGGTTATACTTGAGGCTAATTTCATTTTCACAGCAAATCCAGGCTCAGACGATAATTATAATTCATCCAGGATCGATGAATCTCCGCATGGGTCGAGCATCGGATCTAAATCCCAATACTTTACTGAATGCAGTTGCTAGAAAAAGACTGCAAGGTGGTTCAGAATACAAGGATCCCTTTCTTCCACCATTAGTAGCACGGGTGAGTTATTGAATCTGTAATACCTTTTGCACTTGTGCACATAATGTTTTCGGTAATGAAAAGTCCAGAATTGTCTCTAATCCTGCCATAGACGAAGGAGCTTACGCAAGCAATGGAAGAGTCCCGTCTTCAAGTATCTCATACTCTTCAGTCTTGCTTGCAGTCCGATGGAAGACGGAGATATGCAACACCTCCGCAACAGATAGCTGCTTTTAATCGTAGATCTAATCCAGAGACTCTTTCACCATCTGGTGGAGAATGGATAAAAACTGAAGAAACAGTGGTCGTTGGTGATGAAATTTTGTCTCTCAGTCCTGATGCGGATTACAATATTCACTTTCCTTATAAACGGGGAGAATTAAATGTCCACGCTGGACCTGGAGGAAGTCTCAGAGCTGTTCTTGCAGATTTGAAGACAATCTGGGAATACGTTTTGACAAAAAAAATGGATATTCCATTAAAAGATCTGCGCCATTATCGAGCTGTCCTTGTTGTACCAGATATTTATAACAGACAATACTTGAAAGAGCTGACGACTCTTCTCTTGTGCGAAATGAGTTTTGGAGGGTGCTTCCTTTTACAGGTATTTCGATTTCAGAGATTCTGTGATATTTCTAATGTGGGGTTTCAGCTGTGAAATAATTTTCAGAAACTATGATTTAGGATCATGTTGCAGCTACGTTCGGTGCAGGACTAGGATATGCTTGCGTTGTGGATGTTGGTGATCAAAAAACTTCAGTTTCTTGCGTTGAGGACGGGATTTCTCATCGGAATACGCGTGTACGAATGGATTTTGGTGGCGCGGATATAACCCAAACATTCTTTTGGTTGCTCCAAAAGTGTTCATTCCCTTACAAAAGTTGCAATGCTTCTAATAGGCTAGATGCACTACTCCTAGATCAATTAAAACGAGATTTTTGTCACGTTGATTTAAACGTCTGCGGGTCTCAAGAGAAGACATTCATTGTTAGGCAGCCTAAGATTCCAACAGAGAAATATACCCTCCAGGTATTATTCAAATATTGATTTTCATGATTTATATTAGAATTTAACTAATGGTCTAATTGATATGTAGGTTGGTGATGAATGCTTAGTAGCTCCTCTGAGTTTATTTCAACCTGAGTTGTTCAAAGTGACAGGAACTCACAACGTACACACACAAAAGCGATCTATGGGAGATCCAGAGGACCCACATGATGAAAATTACCTACGAGAAACCAGTGTAAGTGAAATCGAGTTCTCAGTTCTTTATTGTGAGTGAAAGATATTAGAAGGTACGTTGACACATATGATACACTTTTCAGAGGCGTGGTGCTAAAGAAAATTTAGAACAAACATTAGAATTGCCTGAAGAAGTGGCTACGCCTGCTGTCGCAGGTGAAGAGGAAGTGGTCGTTGATGCCGTTGATTCAGCTCCGATCAATTTAGGAATTCGGGACTTGGATATTCCGAGAGACTTTGTTGTTGGACCTCAGCAACTCTTAGGGCTTGATCACGCAGTTCTTCAAAGTATAGATCGATGCCGTAAGTGTGCAAATTTTTGCTAACCTACCTGGATTCTTCCATATCACGAGGCCAATGTAAATTAGCCGTAATTCCTGTTTTTTGCAGCGACTGATGACTTGAAACGAAAGATGTATAGTTGCATTTTAGTTGTTGGTTCTGGAATGAAATTTCAAGGAATAGGGATGTGGCTGCATAACAGGATATCGCTGCAAATTCCCTACATGTACAGAGCAGGTAATGTCACGTAGGTTTGTCATTACTCATCAATGACCAGGCATCAGTTTATATTTGGCTTCAGTAAGTTACTAACAATAAGATTCAACGCAATGTTTTTCCAGAACAACTTGACATCATAACTCACCCAAAAGAAATGGACCCAGGGATGACGGCGTGGAAAGGTGCTGCGATACTGAGTTGTCTAGAATCAGCACAAGAATTATGGATTGGTCGTCAAGAGTGGGAGCAAATCGGAGTTAGAGTACTAAGGGAAAGGGCACCATTCATGTGGTGAATATTGTAGGCTTTGATTAGACATCAAGCATTTGAAATTGTATATACTGAACGGAATTAGTCAGGACGACGTGTACGAACATTTACGATGAACCTCTCACGAGGTGAAATTGAAATTTTACGTAAAATGGTACCCATGAAGTAACTGAGGATGCTATGCTAGATGATAGCACGCAGGTTTAGTCACTGAAGTAATATTTAATTGAGTTTCTATGATACTAATAAAAATTTTTACAAAACATTCTATTCATATAAACGCCTGTGGTTTTTTATTTTTATAGTGTTGTATAAAATGTTGGAATATGGAAGAAAAATAATACATCAGATCGCTTTAATCACAATTTGAGTCCTCTCGATTTCATGAAACAGACTTTAACAAAGACCGTAATCAGACAATATGGAAATAAAACATGTTGGGCTATAGATCAACAAGCCGAACTTGATTTTTATTGTATGTATTATATACAATCACATCTGCTTCAAGTAGGTAATTTGCAACGTCTCTGTATTCTGGTTCTAGATCGACCCACACATCGTCACCACCAGAAAAATATTTAGAGCACAAAATCTAAAAAAAGAGCATAAGATTAACATGTGATAATATTCCCTGTGAAAAAAAAAAACAGACAAAAATTGATCGATCATAGATAATCACCGCCAAAAAATCTCTCATTTTTTCATCTGTGGGAAACATTACAGCCACAACTTTTTGCTGTAAATAAACAAATTATCTTAGAGTTTTTGCCAATTCATAATGGTCATACAGGAGTATTCTTTAATATTACACTCACCAATTCTGCTCTAACTTCTTTGAATATTTTATTGGTTGTACCAAGTTCATCTGCATATGTTTTACCTGCTATTGTTTTATTTGCCGCTGAGCAAGCTTCTTTCATCTTGATCAATTCTATTTTTTTTTCCTTCAATCTACAATGAATAAAAAGAAGAATACAACAATACCTGCTTGTGTTCAGATTTGTTAGAAGCTTCCATACCGGCTAATTTCTGTCTGTTGCTTATGGAGATTATTCGTAGCTAGTTCTACAAGTTCTTCCATGTTTTTAATATCCTTTGCTAATTGTGCAAGTGTTCTTGTGTACATATCAATAGTGTCAGGAATTAAACACTCATCGGCTTTGTCGTCATCTAATTGTCGGGTAAAACTTGCGGTAAGCTGCTGTTGCTTCTCAAGAGTGTCTGATGATTTGTCAAGTGGAATAAACAGCTGATTATTCATCTGTACATTATAAACGTGTTCCAACTCTTGATCTCGCTCTAATTTCAAATCCGTCAATGTTCCAAGCGTATCTTGTAAAGTAAACTCGCTACCATCTATAAGTTGGAGAGATATACTGTCTGAACTGCTTGAATCACTCTGTGAAATAGAAATTTCTTCTGCATTAATTTTTGTTATAGGTACTTTCTAAACATGTACATTTCACTCTCAAGGAGATTGATAGTCAATCACTGGTTGATAGCGAGGTTTTAGACAATTGTTCCGTGGTCTTACCATCATTTCTGTGGGACTAAATATTTGGAGTTGAAAAATTTGAGTGCGTAAAATACGTTATTTTGCGACTAGGTAAATTAACCCACGCTTGTTGACCGAACGATGACTGAACAGTGAACGTCGATGAATACGTAGGTAAACCACTAGGTAAACAAATTCAAACGACTTCTAAAACGAAAAATGTAGCCAACATGTGGCGCTGGGATCTGTGTAAAATGTAAGAGAGATCCCTACTGCCGTTCTTCTGCAATTGCTAGGACTCCTCGTGAATTTTATCGATAAAGAAGAACTTCACTGGTGGATCACCGTCTTAAATAGTAGTCTGTCAAATGCATAAAAATGTCTGTGGACAATGCAATATTAGTTACGTTTATAACTACGATATTGGCAATTAATGTTGCTGACTCGTTCGCAGAATGTGTATCTCAAACACCATGTAGTTGTGTCATGTCGAATGGACAGGGTTACGATTTATCTAAAATTGGTGGTACTAAAGACGAGTGAGTTATTTTGTGTTTTCTTTGTATTTTTTAGACTACGCACATTTCCGTATTTAATTTTAGTTAATGAATCTCAGACATTCAATTTACCAGTAATGTATTCTACAGGCGCTAAGAGTTCAGTTTCACTCTTGTGTCGTTCACTGAAGATTATTACCAATCATTAGTTAACGCTTGTGTATAGCGTTGATCATAACCTGAGGATGTATTTTCTACATCAACTCGTTGAAGGTAAACGTATTATTGTCGTGTGTTTCATGTTGCAGCTTCATTGAATCAACGACCGTTTACAATCGGACATTCTACCTTCATCCTTGTGGCAAAAAAGATCTGCCGCCTGGCAAAATAAAACCCTCTTGTATTGATGCCTCGGTAAGATTTTTTACAAATAATCACTTACTGTATTAAAGATGAAGGATTTGATTATCTTCGAGCCTCATTTGTGAAGCTGATTATGGACCAACGTTTTCAGAGGTTCAGGAACCTTCTTAGTTACTCAATGCTTCTAGGTGTCTAGTGCACGGTGCATATCCGGATAATAACTGTTCGATGTCTTTCATGATTCTGTATGCAATTCTTCCAGCTATGTATGTACAATGAGACACTCAGCACAGTTATTCGTTTCGAAGAGACCAAAATTACACTGTCATCAACTGATCAACCCCACCTAATTTATGAGACTAGTATTGGTAAATCTCGTGTCACTGTAAATGTCACTTTAGTGTGTGATCCATTCCTGAATGTCCCACCAATACTTGTTGAGTTCAACAATACAGCGAGTGCTTCAAATCATGTGAGTATGACAATTTTAGGTTTGACAATTTCTGCAGAATGTAAGAAAAACTTATCAAGTTGGATACTTAATACAATTCTCAACAAGATATTCATGTATGATTGATTTATTTGCTTTTTTCAGAGCCTAATATTAGTGTCTCCACACGCTTGCAGAAAATTAATGCATTCTAGCGGCTTGTCGACGGGGTCAGTATTGGTTATCATGCTGCTTGTATTTAGTGGAGTATATTTTCTTGGAGGAGCTGTGGCGTTGAAACTGGTGAGAGGAGCAACTGGTTGGGAAATGTTGCCAAATCATAAATTCTGGTTTGACCTTCCAGCACTAGTCAGAGTAAGAGAAATGATTTATTTTTGATGCTCATTATTATGGAACTAGCCGCTGAGACTACGGAATTTCTATTTTTCTAGGATGGTATTGCCTTCACTTTCAATGGCTGTAGAACTGTCAGCTACAATCAAATATAAGGGTTCGATTGTTCTCTTTCGTTTCTAATAAATAGCCTCACTAAGGTTTTTTTTATCATCATTTAGTTATCACAAGTGTCAGACTCGAGCTGCTGAGTAGTTCATTTCTAGATGATAACATAACTCACCGAATTACTCCTGAATCAGCTTTAGACACTTGCTGCTAATGTGGCATATACATCAACAATATCATATGCACAAAGATTTTGTCTGAACGGGCCATTTTATTCGGTGCCTATCCTATATCAAAGCCGTTCTTATCTGACATTTGTCCAAATGAATGTGAAAACGCTTTTACTTTCATCTTACTTTTATAAATTGTTGATTTTTTGTTTGTTCTTTTGGTTTCAATTCGTAATAACAGACTGGCGGCATAATTAACACAAATCTTCAAATTCGATACCATCTATAAAAGTTTTCACAAGTACACAACACCAAGGGGTTTTATAACAGTATTAGAAGAATCACAGCTTTATACCTATATTTTTCTATAAAATATTTTTCTGAATAGAACAGTTTTCGTTACATTTATTATGCTGTTAAGTCTCACCCGCTTTTGATTTTACTCTCAAATTTTGCGTTATAAGCTTTGGTTGTCTGAATAGAGCTGTTGCCAAATTTCTTGGTGTCTAGATGCGGAAAAGCCTTTGTTGGTTTTTTCATAGTGTCGGAAGGAACTCGTGATATTATGAAAGAACATACATATTACCGCATATTCATACACAGCATAAAATGAAAATGACAAATGATGAGACAAGTAAGGATCGAAAAATGTAGGCATTGTTCTACCGTTTTGGTGTTCTATTTTTTTACGTACGATCTAGACACCTTAGTTTTAAGGAATTTCATACAACTGAAACATATTTGTATATTGCAATAAATATTCTATTATCAGTACAAAGGGGTTGAACATCCATAATTCAAAATTTTTACAGGGTTTTATGTTTTTTGAAATTGAGAAAAGGCAAAGATCCAGTGATTAAACAATTTACGTGATATTTATTTGCTATACGTATAAATTTCTAAATATATAAAACAGTACAGAAAATTTAATGGCAGACTTATATGCTAAGTGAACAATTATTTATTATACTAATTGAAGAGATGTTTTTTTTTCCTAAACTAGTCTATAAATAACAGAACCGTAGGACTATGATAATCGTCGACAAAAGTTTCTTGGCTCTACCAGAGATAAATATGAGTCAGCGTAAAGTGATATTCATGATCCATGAATAATGGTGGAATCTGATCTTAGTTAGAGTCTCCGCCTTTTTGAAACATGGAAAACATAACGTCGTTATTTCAACATACTATAAGCAACGGCCAAATATGAGCTTTGCAATACTGAATCAATATAAAATTCACAAGGTGCCGTAATAATTTTTTTTGCGGCGGTTATCCTGCGATTTTTGAGCATACCGATACTGCGGAAAATATGAAACTTCAAAAGCTCTCGACACCCTGAACAGGTACTGTGATTTCCTGGTTCGTTTGGATTGCGAACCATTTGTCCGTTGTGTTGAGGCTCTGGATTTGAACGCCCTTGGCCGCAAGGGTCGTTACAATGTTCGTAAGATCGCTGGGTCCGTTTCCGCGGTACAGTGAAAGATTTTCATGAAGAACAACGCCGTTTGGGAAAACGGCATCGTCAATTGACAGAAGCAGAGGCTCGTTTGCTCCACGTACAGTGCCTGTGAAAAAAAAAACAAAAACCAATCTCGTAAGTATCGGAAAAAATTACCATAAAAATGTTGAAATTACAATATCTCTGAATAATTTAACCGAGTGTAATCACCTTTGACTTGGTGCTGGCCGACCTTTACGATAACTGCGTCTTCGCCTGCGGTATGACTTTCTTTGATACTGACTCCGATGTCTTGGGCTAGAACGGGCGCGTTAACAAGATTCAATCCATTTTTTGTTTGCCCACTTAGAATTCCGACCAAAACTGCGGTGTGAACGAACTTTTTCTTCTCCATGCCGTTTCCAACGGTCTGGCTTTCAATACTAATTCCCTCTGTCCCCTTTACGAATTTACTTCCTAACTGACCAAGTTTCTTGGCCACGTTTATCCAGGGTGCATTTACGTCCGACAACGCTGCTACCAGAACTGGTGCGTTAACGATACCAGTCACCGAATACGCGGTCGATTTTCCAGAAAGAGCTAAAAACTGTTCAGCTATCTCGACAGCCACCCGCTGCTGCGCCTCCGCTGTACTTGCACCTGTTGGATGAAATAATTACGTCAACTTGCCTTATTGTTAAAAATATTGCGTGCAAGAGATTTCTTATAAGTACATCTCTAGAAAAACTAGCTCACCCAAATGTGGAGTGGCGATAACTTTGGGATGTTGAATAAGCTCTAAGGTAATAGGATTCTTTGGAGGCTCTTCGACGAAAACGTCGAGTCCAGCTCCTCCACAGTGTCCAGATTTCAAAGACTCGAGAAGGGCTTCCTCATCGACGATACCGCCTCGTGCAACATTCACGATACGCACCCCTTTTTTACTTTTCGCAAGAGTCGCGGCATTTATCAAATCTGTAATTAGTTGGATGGGGAACGGTGTTAGTTGTAGTTCATTAGGACAATAATGATGGCAATATTCTCTCCAATTCTAGGGGTTCATCTTACTTCTAGTTTGAGGTATGAGTGGTGTGTGAACTGTGATGTAATCAGCAAGTGGCCAGATCTGATCCAATTCCAATTTGGTAACACCGAACTCTCTAGCTGCTTCAACTGACATCATTGGATCGAATCCGATTACTTTCATACCATAGGACTGCATCCTAATAGAAACTTCACGGCCGATACGTCCGAGCCCCAGAACCGCGAGGGTTTTTCCAGACAGTTCAAATCCAGAGTATAATTTACGGTCCCAACGACCCTCCCTTAAAGATTGAGCAGCCTGTGCAACATTTCGTGCCAAAGACGATATCAACGCACAAGTCAATTCGCAAGCACTTATGCTGTTTCCTCCAGGGGTGCTGAATGAAGAAATACAATGATCAGATATGTTGGAAAAAAAAATGTTCATCGTACATTTACATCGCGGCGTATTCTCAGTTTATTTTTTCTCTCCTTTTTGGTGTGGGTGGGAAAACAAATTGTTAAGACATTTCGAGTGAGAATTGATCGGCATTTATTCCGCACTTTGACCAAAGATTGAGAGAAAAAATCTGATTTCGTGAATTACTCACTTCACAACAACGACTCCTTTGCGAGTTGCGGCTGCAAGATCGATGTTGTCGACGCCGGTACCAGCCCGACCGACAATTCGGAGACCAGATGTGGCCGCTAAAACCTCCGCGGTAACTTTAGTATCGGATCGAACGATCAGTCCATCGTGTTTCTGATAAACATACGAATACAAACGCTATTAGAATTGTTTGAATAACGATCTTGGCGAAGATTTTGCCAGGGTCATTCCATAATGTACGGTGAGGTGCCTATCGCCTGCACTTGTGCTTCGTCCCTATCGTATGTTTACTTCGTATTTAAACGACATGTTTATCTCATAACTATATTCTTGCATCTGGTCTGCCGTTTGCATATACATATACATGTATGTTTGTCGCATCAGATGCAGTTCAGATGGGTCGATGAATTTATTTAGTTATTAATTTTGTTTTTGTTTCTACAATTTTGTACAATTTTGCAATCGCGGAATCATGGAGCAGCAAAGTGAAAAGAAAAACAACAATGTATGACCGACCGACAGAAATTCTGGAATACGCGAACCAATTTGTACAGCGGGGTTTGTAATATCCTAACAACGGCCCTGCAGAAAATACGCCCATGCTTCTGGTTTGAATATAAAAGCACGCGTTCGTCAGATGGGCGTCTATTTATATCTTTACAGAGGTGAAATAGCGGAGGAATTTCTAAGGAAACTAGACACTGAAAACCTCTTAAAAACGATAGAGGAAAAATAATAATTCAATTACTCTGCTTTTTGGTAGTTGGACAGATTTATCCTAATGTAATATCGATGTATTCGTGGCAACAATTCATATAAATCTTTGAGTTAATTATGAGAGTCTGAATTGCGTATCGTTGCAGTTGCAGCTACCGATGGAATTGGTGGAAGTAGAGAAAGAGGAAAACCTTGAAAATAAAACTACTTGTATGTGCAATGAAAAAAAATCAAACAGTGCAATGACCCATATTGACTGGTTCTGGTAGTCGGTAAACTGGTTATAACTAGTGTTTAGACTTCGGACAAACGAGCGAGATATAAACTGACGAGAAAACGCGCATTCATACTCATGTATTATGCAGCGATGGATACGTATATTTTTTTTAGTCAGAAATTCACACAAGTATCAATTTCTCTGTGTGTGTGTGTAAACGCGTCTGTATCTTTCATGTTTGATCGCAACACGCAACTGGTGTCGTTTATTAAGTTATTCCGTCAATATGTTTCCTTTGCGAAACGGCATTTTTTATTCTCTACACAGATTAATCGTCGTCAGTGTAGTATATTTATATACGAATGTTTTGTTCACGTGATATATTATCAATTAATCGGCTAACCGGTATAAGTATAATCTAACAATATGTTGAGGATTTTCGACCCGCTGCTGTTTGCTTCTGCAGATAACGCGGATTCATAAGCGCGACAATTACACGCTATTTCCTGGGTGTGATTGCTACCGATTACATCGATCGAGATATTCGCATGACAACTGACTATTTCTACAATGACTGATATAACTCTCTTCTATTTTCAGATAACTACCTTAATCTCCTGTATGAGTTCTTCCTTGGACATTTTATACTTGGTCGTAACCGGTACTCCATGACTGGTGAGAAGCTGGACGCAAGCATCGTCGACAGCGTCGCTGATCAAAACGCTTCTCAGATCAATAGGCATGGTGATATCTATAAAATAAATCGAGTATGTAGCCAAAGATTGTAAGTCAGTCACTCAAGACTTGGCATGGACAATGTTTCGTTACGAGGCATAGACTGTATTGAAAGTCGCGACAAACATCGTCGGTATACAGGTGAATGTTTTATATTTTTTTTTCAGGAAAAATGTGTAAGAGACCGCGTGTGTGAGAGGAGTTATAAAAGTCTGGAGAAGCAGTAAAAGACTTTGGAGAGAAATTTTCCAGTTTTCTACTTCACCCGCCTAAGAATATAAACCCGGGACTTTTGAACTGCGATAAATTTTTTAAATCGTTGAATTGAAACTCAGACGTTGTCTGTCTGCGCTGTGTGTTTTGAGCCCGCACCGGCTTCGAATTGATTGCGAAACTTTCATGTGCAATAACGTGTGCGGTATAACAATAATGATAACAATTCCGTTTGCAGCACTCCTTTAGTTCTCCAACAAATTTTCCAAGGCTGGAATATACGATTACATTCAACTGAGATGATATTCCGAAAATCTAAGTATGACGGTTCAATTTAACTCGAAGTAATTACCATTAATTAACCGAAGATCGTCGATTTAAACATGATCCATAGATCTTCTATGATAAATTATTCTCACCTGTATTTATTTATAGATGTTTTTCTTCAAGAAGATGATCCCCGATAGGTTTCCAATAGTTTGGCCTTTCTTTTCGTCAAATATCGTTAGACGCTTGGTATTCGATGATAATTAACCGCTATCACCAGTATTGTCAAATGTCTATGACAAATTCTCTTCTGTGAATAAACTCGGAAACGAGAATACACTCGATACTATCTAATACGTCGGGCGCACTGTACTGGCTAAACTCTCCGCGGAGACTTCGTTATATACAACTAGGAGAGACCTTTCTATCTCTCTCTCTCCTCTCTTTCCGCCTCTCACTCACTCCAACACATTTAATCAACTGCTCATTCAATATTAATAACGTAGACCGTACACATCGTGTACCGTGAGCTCTTGTAATACAACGTTATTTTTCGCCAACATATTTTTCGTTTTGTCTAAGTTCTGGCGCAATTCTGACGTATAATAAACTTTCTTGCCCAACTATACGAGAGACGCGTCACTATCTACGGGATTGATAAGAGATCCGGATTTCGTCAATAATTATTTATTTATCTGCATTAACATGAATCAATAGCTATTATTGTGTGAAATTATAATTTGCTTCTAAAAATCACATTAGATCCATATTGCACAACACAATAATTGCGATTTCGACGACGCGCGATCACCGACGGTATTATTTCAATTTCCAATCTAATATGTTATTTTTCAGCCATTCCCATTCATTCATTATTTTCTCCTCTGTACCGCATGGGAATTGAATGCGGCGAAATTTCCATCAACGATTTTGGAATTTGTACCTAAAGATCGTTTGCACACATTGATATCGAATAATCGAATAGATTCATTTTTATTTCCCGACTGACCACTGGCGATAGAATTTTCGGGCGAGAATTTGTTTTAATGAACACGTGTCGGATTCGTGTATAACTTCAGAGGTAGTTTATCATTTTTGTCTTATCGCTTCAGCTGATCAAATAGAATACAATAACGATCGCATAGCCTTAGTCTGTATCAATCATTCCGTCATTTTGTTCCTCCTCGAGTAACTTGCCGGTCACATGAAACGATGCGATTATATGAAGAGCTAAAAAAATCGCGTCGTATCTGCAGGCCGATTGAAAGGCAGAGTCGTTGTAAAGTTGCAATTAAAATATGACGGATACTCATTTTTCAGCTGTGAGTTAAGCGAAATAAGAATACGTCGTCTTCAATCCGCATAGAGTGCGCAGAGGTCGTATGTAAGTGGTTGCTGGGGTTCCACCGCGAATACGCGGATAAAACATTTAGAAAATATTTATAAAGTCGTGATAAGTTCGCATCGCATTGATAAACCTCGACCCAACATCCTCCGCGTGTACAGCGTTTTTGTATTTTTCAAATTGTAATTGAAAAAAATCTCGATGTCTCACGCGCGTCATCGATTTTCACCAACGCCTTGAAGGGGGGTCCTGGAGATCAAGAAGTTCTTCGACACCGAACAGAATTATCAACCCCCAAGAGAGAATTATCTCGTCGTTGACATTCAGCCTGTAAAATGACAGCGGATTTTGTCATTTCTTCTATTTTTAACGTTCAATTTTCGCCACCGCAGTATTCATGTGTAAAATAGCGAGAGCAATAATTGTACTTCACGAATCTCGGCGGTGTATCGTTGGAGTTTGAAATTATTAACTCTTAGGAATCATTACTTTATTATTATATTAGTTTACATGGTATATTCATTTTTATAATCAACCAAGTTATATATCGAGGTTAGTGATTGAAGTGCAATTGAACATACTATACCGATTATAAAAGTTTTCAAATACTGAGATTTATTTCAAAAACTTTTCATTGATACATTATCAATAGAATTTAAAGAGGCCATCACGAAGATCAGCTCCCGTGAGTTATAGTAGTTGATTTTATCATTTAATATAAATAAAACTAACTCATATTCCAGATATGCTGTTTCCTTGACAAGCAACGCCTATCATATTTCATCCCTTTTCCTTACTAACTGGTAGAGATGCCATACTCTTTCAAACGGAGACATCGTGCGGGACGACGAATTCGAGTCAAACGGTTCTGTGCACCGATAAGAACAGCGATTAGAGCAGCCGCAAGGTTCGAAGTAACCAAATGGCAACTGCTCAGGTAGCAAAGAAACCGGTGGCAATAGTTGCGCCAATACCTGCATGAGGATCGTGAAATCCAAAAAGAAATAGCCAAATATTAACGCAAGAGTTGAAGAGGTCAAGTCAATCGTTCCCCCTTGTCCCCCTTCATTACCAACTGATTGTGAGCTAGAGAGACTTTTATAGCCCGCTACGCCCTACCGCTAAATATGCATATAATCGCATTCATTTTCTTTAATAAATGCAAATTATATTCACCCACTTGATTGGGAACCTAACCTCATCAGATCCCTGACATCCCAGCACACAGTGTGGAGCGACTTTCATGTCCACTCAGGGATCAGAATGTTATGAACGGGTAAATCTAAATCGATTAGTTTTTCCTTTTTTCGATTCTTGTCACAAAAAATGTTCGTATGCTATCCCCATCCCAGGTGGCGGCCTGGGACGGGGGTGTCGCACCAGCCTATTCGAATATGCTATGCTGATTGTGAGTTTCGGTTGTAATAATTCGAGCAATTTTCATTTGTAAATCGTCCTATTGGTACGAGTGAAACATATGAATAACCGAAGAAAAACAATTCGTTCAAATGCGTCAATTCGTACAGCTAATTACGTCAAATTTCTAAACTTTTTAATCTCTGAATAATTCTAATTGGCGTTAGCGTTATCTTCGACGAGTGTTATTCTTCAATTTTCTAGGTTGGCTTGCAAAACATTCGAGTGAAATTGGAGATAAACAGAGTATCATGTTTTCAGCAACGATCGCCGACGTCCACGTATCCGACCCCCAGCAGCGGCACGGTGGTATCTCGGATCGTATTATGTACTTAATTCATGTGAGATATAATGTAGGTATATATGTATATAATATGGCAGCTACGATAAGAGGACCGATAAAATATCTTCCCCGCGAAGCAAACATTATTATATGTCGTATCATAGATACGGTCGTATATTATAGGGACAAATAACTATACATATGAGAAATTGCGAGAGATTTATCGATGATCATTACATAATCAGATTACAACGGACCGCGTTTAATTCCTCAAACCTGCACTATTGTACGATCCGAGAATAATAATCTTACATATATTGCTACGCTCCGACCGTTGAGCTTAGACTTTTTTACTTTATATGTTGGGCACCAAATCGTTTTAACGATTAATGAAATTTAACGAAATAGAAACTCTGTATCTCAGGGCGTTTGGAAATACATCCTGGGTGGACCGAATAAATTAGGAGCCAAGGACACGTAGGAAGAAAGGATTGAACAAGGATATTTATTTTTATCAAGGAACAATAACTAAATTTGAACACTATAACAGGAATATTCTTTACAGGAACAGGAATATTTTGGATACAATATTTGGATTAACTTCCTAGGATTTAATAATGTAGGTGTGGGGGAAAAACTAGACAGACAGAGAGGCCGAAGCTCGGTCCGCGATGCTGTTAATCACCCTTGTTTGTGACTATACCCCTTTTTTACCGATTGAGGGATTTTTATCAAGCCTCTTGATCGCGATTATAAACTTGAAGTTAAAGACTCTATTTATGTAACTCTACTCAGGAATATGGATTGTGTAAGCCGGACAGGCAGAAAGACCGAGGTACGATCCGCGATGCCGGAACAGACAAAATCCAGAAAATGCAAACAAGTAAATGGGAAGCCGAGACAGGCAGAAGGACCGAGGTACAATCCGCGTACTTTGTTTTGGCCCTCTGTCGGTCGCGAATTAGACCGATGTATTTAATATTTGATCTTTCATAGCCATCACGGTTCCTACGAGGCACCCTTTTCTCAAAACAAATGAATGCCCCCTCACGGATGGTCACCCATACAACTTTATAAAATTAATTTTATTAATTTTATATTAATTAATTCTATTTCTAATAGGCTAGGTAGGGACCATCGTACGCCACGTTACAATATATAAAATGAAATATACATATTCAATTAAAAAATATAATAGCTGGTGTACATACTATATGTAGATGAAAGATTCAAATCACGGCGTATTCACCGTGGCTTATTCTGGTTCCTAAATGACGAAGGCGGTTGCCGCAGATTTTTCATATTAAACCGCGCACAATATACTCAGCGTTTTTCCCAATCTGGATTATCTGGAGTAATCGCTCGACAAAATAATAGATAGCTATATGATACGTGCGGCGTCGCAGTGATCCTGTATAATCGAATGGAGAAAAATGAAGAGGACAATAAAACAGGGGGAGTAAATGTGACGGTAAATTTTTATACACTCCGGGAGATTATGCCGCAGATCTTGTATCGAGCGGATACCGAGCAAACGGATATAAAAAAAAAAAATGAAGTAAATGATGCTCCGCCAGTTTTTATCCAGCTGTTCTAATGCAATCCGAGTGGAACCGGTTTGTGGATTTCGACCCCGCTCAAACCTCATCGATAACGTCGGGAAGAATATACGATAACGATTATAGTCATGTGATCCAGATTCCATTTAGTGAACTTCGCTGATTCATACCTACATTAATAATCGTCGAATTGTCAGTTGATCCGGATTTTAACGCTACAAAGCGATGGGGACGAATTCTGTAATTAAGTCATCAATTACGCAATCCATTATCTTTAATTTACAGATGCTGATACGCCCTCTCACTTCCATTATCTTTTCTCGACCTTAGAAAAATAATCGAGCCGCCAAATTCAGAGTGAAGTTAAATGATTGAGATGCTTTGAAAGTGGATATCGAATGGGCCGTACCTATACCTACGTGTACGGGAGTGATCACCCGGATGATTTCGTTTTTCTCGGAAAAGTTATTGGTTAGCCTAGAATTTGGTCGTTTATCACCATCGAGGAAACATATTAGGTATTTTGCAGCTGCAGAGCTTGACCCTTAACGATCGATTCGCGGGGTGATCAATGATCATTTCCCGGGAAAAACTTTAACGCCGGTAAGAGTTTCAATTTTCTCTATTCACCTTTGTTCGATGGGGAAAGGAAGAAGAAGCATAGAGAGGAAAAAATGAACTTTTTCACTTCTCGTCGAATGTTATGCAGCCCGAATAATTCGGGGATGTGGTAATTAGAAGGACCGATCTACCGTCCGAATCGAGAGAAAATTCAGATCGCCGGTATCGCGCGGTTTGAAATACGGGTTACGTACGAAGACCTTCGCGATAATCGTATTAAAAAATTGTACTCGACAGAAGTGATGAGGGCTCATCCGACGGCAGGGTTTTCGCGGGGCGGTTAATCTTGAATCCAAATGCTAAATGGTTTGTACAGATAAAAATCGACTATCCGTCGTTCCGCTCTCGGAAACTATCTCGATTGTCTCGCTGAATAAAAAGCGAACGATCCACCAGAACATAAAATTGTAAAGCTTCTCATTTTTATATTATTCGACTCCCTCTCTTATCCGACGAGAACAGAGGTTAGGTTAAAGTGCGCTTTTCTTTCCTCCTATCATGGATATGTTCAATATATCTCTGCTCCTATCCAAAATCTCCATCGATGTCAAATGGCAATGCAGCGCAAGGAGCGAGTATCAGGATACACCGAAAACTCTTACGAGAAATCCGACGTTTTTAATAATGCACGTATGAATAATTTCCGCAGGAATACATACGCATACATTCATTCATCATTGAGTACGTCAAATTCGGTGTACATATTCTTGTCCGTCGCTCAATTTCCAATTCATTCTTATACAAATAAAATATACGAGAAAATTTTACGCTCTGTTTCCTCTGCGCTCCTCATTCCTTTCTTTTCCTTTTTCGCCGTTTGCGATATCTCCTTTTCATTTATTCAATTTTTTCTTTCTCTCCCCTGCTCGCTCACGTTTTTGCATGTCGGAAATCATACACCGGCCTTGAAACATACCTCCGGCTACGTGTGTGTGTGTGTTATCTACGAATGTGTAACCATTAAGTTTTACCTCCGACTGCGGCAAGCGGATAAATATTTCTAAGAGAATCCTCCCGGAATAAGTGATGTTCTCACATGGGGCATAAAGTTACTGCAACGTACGGTCGGTTCACCCCACACTATACGCTACCCACATTCCCTGGGAGTGCTTTACGCCCCGGAATTACCTTCTGGAACATGCATGTACGCGATCCACTCGTGCTGCAGCTCGTATACACGTATGCACGATCCATACGTATGCATGTATGTAATGTACACCACGAATCGCATTTGTCTGAAAGGAAATTTATACGAATTATTATAGTGTAATATGTACTGCGGATGTGATACATATTGGGCTAGTCCGTATAGCTGGAGGAAAATTTAAATTTTTATATTTTCATTGGCCGAAGCGTACCAGGTTCGATACATTTGAAACGATATTTCCCAAATCTATTGCCCAATGTCACTATTTATCGTTTTCAGCTGAATTCTGTAGCAGATAAATTTGTTATCATTGCCGCAAAATGAATTATTATATCGGCGCATCGATTCGAATTAACCGTAGGATCGATCGCGGGAATTATCTAACAATCAGGGTGCATAGAATGTGCGATTCAAATGAACAGATGTCGCTAGTATTTCGATTCTCCGTGTCGAGTGGGAAACACGGATGTACCAAATGGGTAATCTTTGCTTTTCCGAGAATCGTACAAAGCCCGATGCACCGATAGACATGCTTTCCGCGTAAAACCGTTTTCCTATACCGTACATAACATCCCATTGAACCAAGTCCGTTTGAAGGCATCGGATTTCATCCGGATTTTCGGCCCTGACGGAGGATTCATTAGTCGAACAAACCCCTAAATATCCCTATGTACTCCGAGGGTGGGTCATTGTACGTAACGTATGTATAGTAATCGAGCTTAACATTCCACGAGAATTCCTCTCACTGAGCAGTTTTAAGGACTTCAGGGATATTTCCGTTCCCGAATGACCGGAGCTCACATTCTATGGGGTGTTAGGGACCGGAATTGGCCTTCAACTTCGAATAGGAATGGCAGAATTTCGTGTACGCTAGATACCATAGTGTATACACGTATATACAATGTATATCTACGATGACCTCCGTAACGTGCGGGTATTATCTTAACGAAAATTCGTCAGATTTTTCTGTTCACAAAAAAAAAAAAAAAAAGAAAAATCATCATCATTCAATTTTCATGTATGTTATCTGTAGTGGTAGACATCGAGAGGGAGTAATCCACAGAACGGTTAATCGTGAACGCTGCTCCGGTCTTCAGTCTTCGAAGTTTGTCGAAAAACGTAGATTAAACTTTTTGATGTCACGAGCGCACAACAAACGAGGTAAGGCTACGATAAAAATTTTTTTAACCATCTACCCGTATACCGATTGACTAGACTGCGTCGAATATCTATCCGCAAGACATCGACGCCTCGATGATTGCTGTTGAAGCTTCGATGATTTGTGCAACGCGTGTCACGGTTCCACGTGTAATCTTATCTCCAGACGTTCCATAATCCGGAAGGGTTAACGGGTCATGGCCGTTGCGACGATACGCATACGTATACCATACGTATAATAACCAGTGTGAGCCGAATCGGAATCAAAAATAAAAAAAAGAACCGGTCACTTTTTACATCAGCTAAGTGCAACGAATCTATTTCTTTTACAGCTCAGAAAATGCCGCAGGAATGCTATAACAACATCGTTGACAAATATACGTGTATTACCGCAAGTGCAGTAGATCTTCGTGACGGCTGACATTTTGAATTACGTCCAAGCATAGAGTTTTTGGATGTGATTTTTTTTTTGTCGGAAAACAGGTTCAGTGTGTATTGTGCACGAATTGTTTGCAATTTTTTTCATTTTCTTTCAACTCTGGAAGTATAGTTTTATTCTGTTTCCTTTCGACTTTTTCTTTCAAGTGGCATGTATTTTAGGAATCCTAGACTTCGTTCGGTTTCTTGATTTTTTTTTTTTTTCTTTTTTTTTTCTATTGTTTGGCTTTGCTCTTTTAATTGCACGTGGATTGAAAAAAAAAAAATTGACGAACCAG
Organism: Athalia rosae; assembly: GCF_917208135.1. NCBI lineage: Eukaryota > Metazoa > Arthropoda > Insecta > Hymenoptera > Athaliidae > Athalia > Athalia rosae. Next base: position 16,758,493 of record NC_064026.1, read on the forward strand.
AGGATGGTTGAAAAAAAAATATTCCGCTGTATATCTGTTGTCGTGAAGTATCGGAGAATTTATAAAAAAAAGTTTCTTAAAACTCGGTTTTCTTCTACTAACCAGAGCGACGTGAAACTTTACTCTTATCGACTTATCCAACACGCTTCAATACCTTCAAACCATAGAACATCCCTATGTACCTTATTTTACGAAACCCTGTAGGAAAACTCATGGTTGGATTTATCCTTTTCTTTTATCTCCCTTTCTCTCACTCGCTTCATTTTTCCTTTCTCCGCAAAGCTTTTATCTCGCAATACTGCACTTTGTAAGTACGTACGCTGCTCTTGTATAATTATTACATACAACATCAATTGCACTTCGTCTTTTGCGGAATGCCTCGAGAAATAAAAGTTTCTCCTTTAACCGATGAAAAGCAAGCTTTAAGATGATTTGTCAAACGATTCTCGGTCCGAGTGTTGACCCAGCTTCTTTCGGATGACTTATAAGAGTAGAGAAAGATCGAAGACGCGGTTCTTTTCCACAAGTTCATCTTTGATGTTGGTAAGTTTTTTACGAAATTAATAACGGTGGTCGTATAATTCATCGGAGTGGCAACGGTCGTAATGGGCGGCGGTGAATCATTTCTATCGTTTTCCGGGCGGTTAAAATTGATCGTAAATATATTGAAGTGATTTTCCGGAGAACCCGACAGCTTTGGTCTACCGAATTTAGTGGATCAGCGAAAGTTTATTCATTTTCTCGATTTCGACGATATAAACTTTTAGCGGCGTTAGAAGAAACAGAAACTCTATCTTTCCCTCTCTCTCTCTCTCCCTCTCGACTCGCCGTAACGCAATTTCGAGAACCTTGGGATACCGCCGAATGGATTATCGCGGTTTTATTTCTAACTGACGTGAAATATTTTCACGTTTCGTTAACTCCGTAAGTACGTATACCTATACAACACCAGGAATATTTCATCCATTTATATACGACGTGCGGTGTATACGTAGGAATTAGCTCTTGAAAAATCAATAAAAGCGTCTTATATACTTTTACGGTTTGGGACAAGACGCGATTACTTTTCTATCTGAAAATTAATCACGCCCGGATGATGTTTCGGATGAGATTACAGTTGATGATATACGAGTGGGTTTCAGAAAAATTTTAGCTTTTCTGCGATATTCACTTGTTTCTCTGCAACGAGTTGAATAAGACAGCTTGAAATTAGAATCGACAGCGATGTTATTTCATTAAAATGTTTGCCATGATAAAACTCATAGTTTATATTTCGTAGGATTTATAATTGAAAAGTTATGTACCCGTGTGTATAAATTTGTTTTTTTTGTTTTTTTTTTTGATTCATCACGAATTATAATCGGAGCGATTTTCGAACAGTGAGATAATTGATTAGTGTAAATACATTATGATCTATAATAATTGTTATCGTTATTATTACTATTATACATTATTTTTTATACATAACAAGCGATATACAAATTTTTTATTCTCTATTTTATTATCTTCTTATTCGATGATTAATGATAAGCAGACTGTATGCATAGTAACATTTACACAGATTTCATCTTCATAATCGCGATACCGTCGCAGCAGCGTAATATGATATCACCACTGTATACCTATATCGTGGTTTTCGGTACGTCGTAATTTCACCAAACGTTGAAAGAATTTAGGGCGGAGGGAAGGTTAGGTGTGGGGGATGAGCGGAGTTGTAAAAAATGAATAACTTCACCGCGGAACCGCGGGGTAATATATTATTTCGTAACTCGATGTGAGTTGCGACGGCTGAAATTTTCATTCCAAATATGCGCGAGTGTCGCCGTTCGGTGAACCGTATTTGATACTCGCGGTCGATCGTCGAGGTTCTAATGTTTGCATTTCGATCTGAAATTGAACCGAAGAATCCTTTTCTCATGAGGACGATCTCGCGAACGTACTTTGCCTGGTGATAGTTTGAGTGGTGTGTGTCGTGAATGGACTGTCGTGCGCCGAGCTAAGTCTGACGACTGAACTGTGAGGGACGTTCGCGTTGTGCCCGTTTTCCTTCCGCCCCGTTATACCCAGTCGGCTTCCCTGTCCCCTGGGATTGCAAACTATCAGCTCTCGCATACCCTTACGGAAATTACGTGACAGAAATGCATATAGAAACGGATTGAGACAGGAGTTTGCGTAGGATATAAGGAAGGTCGACACCGTTAGGATTGTACTAAAATCCGATGTCCTGTCGTAGTCCGGGTCCCAGTGCAACCAAACTATCCTCGCGTGTTGGGGTAGGTTGCAAACGGCAAACATAACCACCACTGCTATCAGCATTCTGGAGAGCAGAAAGAATAATTGAAATTGATAAAATGAAATGGATAAAAACTGTCGAGGGATATATAACGGTAATACGATGATCCGACCATTTCGCGTGATCTAATTTGGATATTTCCATGGGAGAATTCGACGCGATAAAGTTTGATTGGATAGCGCCGCTCTACGATCAAGAGGCACGATTATTTTAGCGGTCGAGTTTCCGCTTCGAACTCGGCGCAACGTTAGACGGCAGTTCGTACGTGCGTGCCAAGAACTAAGAACTGTTTCGTTGCGAGAAGCTATTCAACTCGCGAGCCGGACTTGATATGCACGAGTCCCCGCCTCGTTTGGCGCAACGTTAACAACCGCCTCAGAGAAATCGCCGTCATTCTCTTCCTCTCTCGTCGACCGGGAATGAAACGAAACATCCGAAACGCGAAACCACACCGTGTACTCGCGATGTCCGCGGCGGAGCGAGTCTCACGACTTGTTGATTTCAGCTAACGAGGATACAAAATTGTTCTAATCCAGACGCTCTCTTGTTCGATATTGTAATTAGTGCAGGGGCTGAGCGAAAATGAACGAAACGAAACGAAAACTCGCAGGTATGGCGGAGGAGCGAAGCTGCTGATACTTTGGAAGAATTTTGATCCCGAGTTTAGCACTGACCAGTCTTTCGGTCTCCGATCATATCGCGCTCTGCGGCGTTTGGATAATCCGAAATTGTTTGTCGAAAGAGAAAACACGTCGGGCCATTTTGCGCTCTTCTCGGTCGAGGAGATTAACTTTTTGCGGCAGAGGGCGAAAGGATCCGCGCGGAGTTCGGGAAATCTCCATTAATTAATTACCTTATGACCCCGCGTCTGGCGCGCAGTACGTTTCTGCTGGAGGTGTGGACGTGGTTCACCCTTCCGTTTCTTGTCCTCGCAACGAGCCCGGGTCCTCCGAGCGCCGCGCCGCTCCTCCAGAGTCCGACGCCGATTCGCGTGTACAGACAGCACATAACGATCAGCGGTAAGAGGTAGAGAAATATAACGTTGACAACGTCCAGAACGTTCTTGTTGTGTTTCTTCATGTTCGCTATACAGATTATGTCGACGCCCCCGGTGTGAAGTTGGTTTCGAATGGTTTCAACGTATATGAATCTCGGAGACGCGTAAATCGCGGCCAACAGCCACACGACCCCTATAACGATCCGCAGGCGACCTCTGGTCAGCATCGCTCTGCATTTTATCGGGTGAACGATCGCCAGATATCGTTCCGAACAAACGACGACCAGGATCATTATACTCGCGGTGTAGGAGAGCGCGTGTACGAACATGTAAACCTTGCACAAGAAATCACCGAGCAGCCAGCTGTTCACCAGATAATTGGTCAGGGTTTGATAGACGCAAAATATTCCGACGCAGAGATCGGCCGCCGCGAGATTGGCGAGGAAGAAATTCGTTATGCTCCTCAAGCGGCGGGAAAACGAGACCACCAGGATGACCAGCAGGTTTCCTGCAACATAAATTCAATTGTCATTCGGGACGTGAAAGTTTGCAAATTTTGGGGATACGCCGATCCGGTTTTCCCCCACATATTACCTCGACACTATGGGGTGAGGGCTGTACCTCGATCTACGGGGAACGGATCGTTTCTCTCCATTTCCGAGACGGCAACGCTTGATTCTGTTTTTTCAAGACTTCTTAGCGCCGCGCCATCTCATTCGAAACCTTTTAGCAGGGGACTACGGTTCAGACTACCGAATTTCACGAGCAAAAACTAGACCAGATCATTCTCAAGATTGTTGCACGACCGGAGTGCTCGTATAGCCGTCATTTTTCAGAGGAAGAGCTCCAAACTTGTTGTCAGCGGGAATATGAGGGTTTTCTTCCCGACGAACAATTTAATTCGATAAAATTTTTATTTCCCATCGCATCAGCTGCGGTCGCTTCGTCGAGGAATTTTTTTCTCTTCTTGACTTATACCGAGATAATGATCAGTTTGATTTTGCGGAAAGTTCTTTCACTCCGTTTCTCGTAATAAGCATTCTTCGGAACTTGTTCGCATATCTTTTCTTTCGGAAACTTGAACGTGTGCGTTTATATGGAAGAAAACGAGAAATACAGTTGTAATACGAACCAAAATTCTGAGCCGAGGCGCGCCTAATATCAGAGATGTTGAGGTCTAATAAATTCAAGATAAACTTCTTAAAGAAATCTCATTATTTTATACCGATAAAACAATTTTTCATAACCGCTACTTTATTATTTCTCCTTTTTTTCTACGGTTCTGGCGACGCAATACACTACGCATAATAACAATGGGGGGGATTTTTATATCATTTTCATCTCGGGTGTTGGCGCGAATGACGTAGTTTCGAGGTAAAAAAATGAATTTAAATTTCCGATTTCAAAGGGGTTTTTCGGTTAGGTGGGGTTATTATTTTTCCAACGATTCGCGAAGAACGATGGAAATTCACGTCCGCTCCCAGTCGCGGAATAAATTTGTATTCTTCTATTATTTTGTCCCCTCTTTCTTATTATCTTTTCATCAAATTTTTGTTACACGATATCGAGCCAAACCATATTCTACGCGACTTGACTCGGATACGTTATTGTTCAATTCCGAATCCGTAACACCTATACAATTCACAATCGCGAACCGTCGAAAACTTTATCCCCGCACAAATCTGATCAAACGAGACAAACGTAACCTAAATTATAAATAATTGTGAGCCATGTAACAGGCAATGCGGATTTTCTGCCAAATTTGGATCCCCGGGGATTACGTGAATTATCGTCCTGCCGCGGCATAGCTGCGGCAGGACCTCTTTTTTTTTCATGAACAATTTCGCACGCGTATAATCGCTTCTCCTTATTCAATTTCCATTGAGATGCGTATCGCACCTTATTATTATTATTATTATTATTATTCGTAAAGAGAATTACGTTTGTACGAATTTTCAATTATCTTTGTTCCCCCCATTTTTCTTTTTTTTTTTTTTTTTTTTGTAAACAGGAATTACTGACGCAGGGATTTGGATTCCGACGCTGAATTTTCACTCGACAACGGTTACGACGATTAATTAACAAGATTCACCCGCTGTAGGTATATTATTCCGATGCTCGCGCAGAGTGTTAAAGTATATCGTTGAAGTACGAACGAAGGGGAGTTATACGCGATTTTTCGGGGGTATGAAAGTTTTCCAAGTCCCTGAAACTTGTGAGTTTCAACATTTAACCTTGATTCAAGTTCAGTATGCGGAGAGGTTAGATGGAAATAATTCACGGGGCTTAGTTCGGGGGCGAAGTTTACCCGACTCTTATGTATTATAGATATAACTCGTTATACGAGAGGTAAAATGTAACAAATTTCGAAAATGATCTCCGGCGGACGAGCGAAATAAAGAATCGTAAGAGACTACACGTACATACGTATCGTGGAAGGAGGAGGGAATAGAAAAAAAATTAGCAAAAATTTCAACGGAAAAAGTTGAGCTTCCAATTTCGGTTTATAGATGCTTGTAAACGATAAACGTCTCATCAGAGTTTGAGGTGGGTCGCGGGTCCCGAGCGTCGCGACGCCACTCGTCACCTATCGCAGGGGGGGGGGGGGAATATCGGCGAGAGGCGAGAAGGAGCTTTACTTCAGTTTCATCGCTCGTACGACGTGCTCGAAATGCAAATCGCGGTGAAATAGTAGACTCTATATAGGTACGCCTCCTCATTCCTCCGCTCGGAAAGAAGGATCTTTGAACAGAGGGGTTTTATGTGTACGTCGTACGTACGTACATACCGAGGGACTCTCTTCTCCCGCGCACTTTCGACTATATCGACGCTCGACGCGCGCTCACTGCTTTCCTATTGCAGTCGCGGGACCACGGCCGCTTATCGTGTAGCGAACGTGCCTTGATTAGGATTCCGCGCATCCTTCGTTTTGCGAGCATATTCGCGTCACCCCGCAATATTGCAGCCAACCGTCGCTATTCACGCCTAAGACACCGATGGTACGTACATCACTTCGCTACGCAAACGTGTCAGATGCCGAAAGATTCCCAACTTCGAGATATATCGGGGTACGCTGACCGTTTCTCACCATCTGAACCCGTTTTTGCTTTCACTCGATCGACGACGACGACGACGGAATTCGTTGAAAAAATCAAACGGATTCCGTGCAATTCGGTAAAACGATCAGTACACTAAAAATGTACCAACGACGACTGACTATTTTTAACTAGGTCTTCTCAAAGAACTCGTATTTTTATTAGCTGTTTCCACTTTGAGTAGAATCCACGGTCGCTTCGTTCCGAGGTTATCCTCCGATCCGAAGGATGAAATTAAGGAGGAAGATATCCGAAGGACACTTTTTCACCGCGTCGCACCCGCGTTCGAAGAAGTAAGAGACAAAATATTTGCTAATTAAACCGTGAAAAGCGAGGGAATTTCGCCAATAAAACGTACGCGCCATAGTGTTATACTCCCTAGAGACAATTGGGCGTATCGTTTGTAAAATCTCTGTCTTCCTTTCGTTTGTTTTTCTTCATTTGTTTTGTTTTTTCTTTGTTTTTTGGTTTTGGTTTTTTTTTTTTTTTTTTTTTTTTTTTTCAAACAAAGCGGCATTGATGTAGTTTCGATTACCAGGGGACGCGGTGTCGAGACTCTCAGCGCGGCGAATTCCTCGGAGACAATCAACGGGAATGGGATTATATTATTCGTGCGCCGACGACGCGACGGTGTTCCTCCATACTTCAGACGACAGAGTCGCGGGATCTTCGTTTCCTCGAACGATTATACGGAATAGGTAATGGTATCGCGTAGCAGTCCCCCGCCTGTCGCAGTTGTACGTTGGACGTGTAATAATCATTGTAATCCCTCCGACGATCGCTGCTGAAAATACACAGAGAGAAACGTGTGTAGAACGTCATTTTGCTGACCCGGACGGTAAAACCAGCGTGTGACGGTCCGTCCGTTCGTGATCCGCTTCGTCGTTAACGGTGTGAAATTTGTATCGAGTATGCAATTTCCTCGGCGGCTATATGTATTTGAATTACTGGAGTATGAAATACACGAGGATCGAATGGCGGATTGTGTGCGGGCCTCCCCTAAGGACGTCAGCTAAGATATCCCGAGTATACCATTCCGATGGAACGCAAATACGAACGTCGAGGGAATGCTTTCAGCCGAACAAGGAATCTCGGCATATTTTTGATTGGCAGATCCGCTACCACCTTGTCACCGGTGCGAGTACATAAATATACGTATCGCCATCGACGCGTCAGCGAGAAGATGAACTGCGGAGGGATCTCCACACCGTACGTTTTACAGGGTAGTCTTTATCCAGCGAGAGTCGAAACCGTTCACCCATCGGATGATACGATCGATATATCTGTGATACGAGTATCTCGAACAACTTTTCAGCCCGACGAGGAAACGAGTTTCTTTTATTTTTCTCCCCACGTCACCGAGCGCGCGGGGGAAAAATTTTTCAACGATTTCGGTCTCGTCCCTTCTTTTCTCTTTCCATTTTTGTTTTTTTCTAATTTTTTCCCGCCCAAATCTCTCTCTCTCATCGCTCCAAATGGTATACGCTCTTCCCGGGATGGTGCTCGGAAAGTTTCGACCGTGAAGGAAAAAAAAAAAAAATTAGGACAATTAACCCTCGGTTTTTTAGGGGAGGATATTTCCTCACGAATAATTCATATCCATCTTCTTTTCGTACACAACTACCGCACACCGACGAGGACGTCTCGAAGCGGATGAGTGAGCTTTTGCATCGAGTGCATCAGGCGATGACCTGCATGTACGGGGGAATGAGGGGGGCGAGGGGGAGGGGGGGGGGGCTTTACAAGGACGTTTGGTGATCCAACAGGCTCATCCATTTCCCGATGACGCGGCTCCAGCGTGAGACACCCACGCTACAGCTTGGGCATTCCTGTTACGCTGTGGCTGTACACTGCAGTATATTAGGACACTGGAATGCGCCGAAGGAGGGGGATTCCGAAGGTCTGAGACATTCTCAATGCGATGTTCTCCAGTCCGCACGGATGTCACGCGATTTTCCGACGTACACGGCGTCTTACCTACGGAATTTCAACTTCCGGTACCACGACCGCGATGCAACTGACACGCCCCTAAGGGTGAATTTTTCTTTACCTTATTTGTTTTATCGGAAGAGATTATACGCGGCGTATACCGATCGACTCCACATTTTCTTTCATGATATATTTTAATCTAATGAATTTTTTTTTGTTTTTTTTTAACCGTTATCTTATACGGAGGGTTGTATATTCCAGGGAGAAATTCTCCGGGCTATATTATTGCCAATTTTCGCACCTGGAATGAGCTTGAAAAGCGTTTTGAAGTATACCGCAGATCCCGGTAATTTTGGAATTGAAAATTTCCTTTGAATTACAAATAAAAATAAATGTAGCATTCAGGAGAACGCGAGGCGAAATGGGGTACCCCAAAAATATGGTAAATTTTTGTTTTTCAATGTTCGAAAAGGACTTGAAACATGATTGGGATTTTGAATTTTTTTATTTTGTTTTTTCGTAGATTCCTTGAATTCCCCAATATTGCCCCGTGTTCCCCTATATACTTATAAATATTATCTAAGTTTTGTCACGGGTACCACTTTTTCATGTTCTTTCTTTTCGAATTTGGAAGAATGAGGGTATATCGCAGTAGTGTCGAAACAAAAATTATTCGGGTCATGGTCGTAATATTCACGTCGAGAAGCTGGGAACAATGGAGTGAAAGAAAATGAATAATAATAATAATAATAATAATAATAATAATAATTAAAAAAAAAAAGAATACAAACTCGACACCGCGTGGGAGGGGATTAATTTTAGTAAGTTCATAATTGTCACAAAAGTATCCGGAACCCGTACGGGAATGAATCCCTTTTACCTTCTGTCTTTGTACAACTTCCTTGGAAAATTGCCGCCGTACGACAAAAATTATCATGCCGTTAAATTATCTCCGAGAAACAGTACAAGAGGAGTAACCGCGGGCAAAATTGCGTCGTGTATGCCCGATGATGGTTTTTTCGGGCAATAGATAAAAGAAGAATAAAGAAACAGTCGATCTGGTCGGGAAAAATTTCCGGAAAAATTTTTCAATCCGAAAAAAGTTCGTACGACAAGTTGCACGCATTCGTACATGTAATCGTAAATTTTGTCGTAAAATGACGCAACAGCCCGGGGGCTTGTAACAGACAATCAGTCTAAACAGCAGGTGCAGCTTCGAAAGCTCATTTTCACAATTTGCATATTTTTCCCATCGCGTGCAGCATGCGGCGGAGTATGTTCTACAATAATTTCCAGGTAACATTAAACCCTTTCAAGTCCCGAGTGAGGGACGAGGCGCGTTTCTGCTCCGTTGAATATATTTCTCCGCGAATAAAACTTGGCGAAAGTTTCTCGCTCGCCACCCCGTAGGTATAGTTGCAGTGACACGAGCTTCGCTACATGTAGCGAAGCACAGGGTAGGTCTTACGACACACGACGATGTCGACCTGTATAAACATTTCTTTCTCTCATCCTCCTTTATTTAATTTTCCATTTTTTTCCTGCTGCCTTCACGAGAGAGCCTAGAGGACGAGTATACTTTTCCTCAATGATCGCCGCATAGAGACGATCCTCTTAAAGTCCGACCATTTCGGCAGGTCGGAAACGGCCTTAACTTTTATGCATTCATGCATGAGGTGAAGAAAAGGTTAGGTTAGGTTAGGTTAGGTTATCGGCTTGATTCGTTCGCCGTATACGGTACTATGTATGTACATTTTTTATTTGTTGGTTTTTGGAATTTCTTTGTCGTTATTATCCACTTCTCCCTGACTAAAAGCTCGCGAAACGAAGCGAAGGATTTTGGGAAGTGATTTTTGCGAGTTTTGTATGTATTGTGAATTTAGGCCGGAGTCTATCGTCACATAATAAGGACTAGTAAAACCAGAACGGTGGTCGCCATGTTTTGACCAAGTATTTTCTGGCCCGTTTTTTGAAACGTCAATTGATAAACAGAAGGTGCTGTCGGCCATCTTGTACTAATCTACTTGTTCGAAACATGGCGACCGCCGTTCAAGGCCACGAAAACTGGCAACAGCAAAATAGCGCATTGTCGCTTCTGGTTCTACCAGTCCCTTATTCTGTGGTATCGTTATACCTTTGAAACGTTACCCCTGGATTTCCGGATGGGTCGCGCAAATTTCCAGCGGCTCACTTGATCCAATTTTCCAATATATACAACCAGTTGCGCAAGCCGATATGAAATTCTTCGTTGCTACCCAAATTGAGCCCTTTCCTCTCTTATTTCAACGTACGTACTGACGTACATACGTACGTGGGATATTGATTCTGTGGTGCGAACAAATACACTTCTCTTGCCCGCATCGGTAGCTCTTATCGATGGATCTCATTGTTCGGTACGTTAGATTCTCGTTCTTATCATGCCGAGCACGTTCCAAAAACCGCTCCGGAGCGACGCTTTAAATTCCGCAGGATCGATGCAGTTGGAAAATTTTTCATTACCTCTGCAGGTATTCATCCGCTTTATTATGGGATTCCAACATTTTCGCGATTTTCAAAATTTTACAAGGGGTTATATTCTGGCGGTAATATACTCTGAAAAATCGAAATTCAAAGGGCGAAACATTAATTGAACCGAAAACATAAATCCAAATCAAATAATTGTTTGAGACAATTTTTTTTTTCACCCGTCATTTTATTTCGCTTTTCTTTCTTTCGATTATTGGTTTCAGTTTTCTGCTAACGTTGCGAAGGCCTTGCATCGATGGGTGTCAATTGAGATTATATATTTTTCAAGTCACACGAATTAACGGAAAAAAGAAAATCGTCGGTTCTTGGCATTTTATGTACGCGGTTCTTATGTAGTTCGATCACGCACCCTTGTGGCTCGGATAAATTGGATAAAAATTTATCCAATATTGCCTACTTTCTGCTCCACTCGACAAACCTCCGATTTTGCATAGCACGCAAAACCTTGATACGACCGAATTACCTTCTACTGATTTTTTTTCCAGTTTCCATCAATAGCTTAAGAGCCAGAGTAAAAATCGCAATAATCTTCGACAGAATTGATTTTCTTTTTGGAATATGTCGGGGGTGTCCCCTGGATGTAAATCTCAGTTGGCGCGAGGCGGGGGGTAGAGCTTCAGTCGCCATCTTGAGAAATACGTTTTATCAAATACCGTCGTACCACAAAACCTGCAGCGGACATCGTTTTTGTAGATAATAAAATTTTCTACAACTTTCATCATAAATTTGTTTCTGTAAAGTGCACATAGTACATACAGGTATTGGGTGTATTATACATTTGGAAAGGAAAATGAACCGAGAAAGCTGATTGTTGGATATGTTGGCAGAAACTGAAAAATTAAGAACTTGAAACTGGTTTTTCTTTTTTTTTTTCTTCTTTCTCGTGATACTTATCGAAAAAATGTCTAGTATCAGTCTTGTGAAGCATAGTAATACCTGTAATTCGCTATTCTTCAAATTTTTTTTCAATCAAAATTACGGCTTCCAGCGAGCCGCGAAGTCATGATTTTGCGACCGCGACGTGCTCCACGCGCCTGCAGTCGGCCAGGTATAAATGACCCTTCTGTATTGTTCTCGACGGTAATTTGTTTGAATCTTTTATCAAAAATTATACCAAGATGTTATGACGGCGATAGCTGTTCCATACGACCTATACTTATAGACGCATGTATAAAAAAACCGCATTACAATTTCACTAATTTCGTAGCTGTTGTGCGTCGACTCGGCATTTACAGCACTGAAGCTCTCGAAGTATTGATTTTACGAAAAAAACATTCGAACAATATTCATTGAAAATTTCATATACTACAAATTTGTTCATTACCATTTCTAACGCAGCACCAGCCCTTAACTGAATATTTAGCGTAGATCGTTTTTGAAAAAGTTTGACGGGCTATATATAAAAACCTATGCACTTCACAGAAAGAAATTCTGGATAGAAGTTACAGACAATTTTATTATCTACAAAAACCATGTCTGCTGTTTGTGTCGTACGATGCACGGTTCCCGAGGTATTTGATAAAACATGTTTCTCAAGATGGCGGCTAAAGTTAAACCCCCCCGCGTCCCGCCAACTGAGATTTACATTGAGGAAAAACCCCCCGACGTATTAAAAAAAAAAAAAAACAAATCAATCCAGTTGACGATTGCATTATGAACCCACTTTTCATGCTCCGGTTCTTGGATAACAGCCGGAATTCAGGGCTCACATTTTTTCCCCCCTTTTACGTCTCTTCCCTATTCCCGTCTCCCCACACGTTTTCTTCGCATTACAAAATGCATCGGTGAATTTATTCGCTGCAGCAGTAGAATGTAATTTTATAAATTGAAATTTTTACCCTCCTCGTGCATTAAATTCATCAATTAGTCACGCGGTTCATTATCAATTAATAGGCATGCTCGAGTTGCAGGTAGCGTGCAGTGGCTGATCCAACGCGTGGCGAATATAAATAAAATTTCTGTTGTACTCGCAGCACACGTTTCCGCGTACGTACGTACATTGTACGCATAGGTATGCATATGTATGCCTATGTATGTATGCATGCATATGTATATATATGTATGCATATGTATACCTAGTTTGTCAGAATGCTCTGCGAAATAACTCGCCAAAATTTTTACGCAAAAATAATACATGTACGAAACGTACGCTCTATACCTATAGTGCTATTGCGTACCACCGCTGCGTCAGGAAATAACAAATATCCATCCCGCCATAGTTTCTCCCACCCTTTTCGCGTACCTTGAGTAACGAGTATCCCTATAAATTGAATTCCCTCATTCAGACTACAGACGCTATACCGATTCCAACGGTAACATTCCTCATCAAACGATTTGTATATAACGTATACATAGGATGCCGCAGCTGATTTTCAAAGTTGGTGTACCCTACCTATACCTAGATAATTCGCGACTGCAAAGTACCCAAGGCGTAAGATATCATGTCCTTTAGATTAGTTTGCAGAGGATGATGAGGATGTCCTTGACTGTGGAAACACGTACGCATCGTCTGCTCTCTATTCCCGCTATACGGAACGTGTTCCGTATAATGATAATAACAATGTGAGGTAGAGTAATAATGATGATAACGATAATAAATAATGTTTAATTCGACTCGTCGGGCGCAGGTTTTATACCCTTTTACGTGGATACTGTGGTAATATCGGTCGTCGCGGTGAGAGTCCTTCTATAAAAGTTAGTTTCGAAATCTCCTCAATTCTGGAAACTATCGTTGCGACGATCCTCACGGAAAACTAGAGAATCGCTATTCGCTCGGGACGTCATGGTCATCAGTTTGCCGCCCCGCACGTATAACGCTCGCCCGCCGAAGGTTATCGAGGTTATAACCCGGCTGCTAATCCTTACCGAACGTAAAGCCACGGGCGGTTTATTTCACTGTTGATTGGGCAGACCTCCGAACCTTGTCAAAGGTTCGTGCCCTTCTCCCCTCACCACCCACGGGGTAAATACCGCATCTAACATCCACCAGACAAATCTTCGACGTTCGATCGTTTCTCAATCGAAATTCGCGGGTGAATCTTCGTACCTTTCTATCGGAGGTAAAATCAAAGTTTCGAACCTACCGAGAAAGAATCTGGGATGTGAAAAATTTTCGCGAAATGTTCTTGAGACAAAAAAAAAGAAAGATTTTGTTCCATGCACTGGGAAATTGAGGGAAAATCTTTGTACGGAACGAAGAGTTGATTTATTTGAACGAATGCAGGGCGTAAAATTGAAAAATTCAGCTGGAAACGTCACCGTCCAATTATATTGGGGGCCCGCGGATTCGACCGCTTTAAATTGATTTCTGTAAGTATGTTTTTTTTTATCTTCTACTCTGAAATCCTCTTCACACGGTAATAATTGCTCTCGTTCACTTCGCTACCCATCAGCCCTAATTCAAACCCTTGAAACTTATTCGAATTTGGAATTCCGAATGAAAGAATGTAGCCGCGAGTTGGCCGTAATTTGAAACCAATTCGAGCGTAGATAATGTAGCGGTATAGGTACACGATTTCTCGTTTTGTATCTCGTTGTAACGCTAAAACGTTCGCCATGTATGGGTGACGCGCGTACGTGTAGTATTCAAATACCCATAGAATACCCCATTCCATAAAGCCGTTGCAGCTCTTCCGTTGTTTTAATCGTTGTTTTCTCCTAATGGGATTAGTATACCGGAGCAGAGGAAGGTTCGAAATCCGTTTTTATAAAGCATCGCATTACCCCTTTCCAATTTCTCTAACGAACCCTTCGTCCTAAGTATTTCCCGCGAACGCCATACGCCCAGGGTTCCGAAGAACTCAATTTTTCTTTTGTTTTCAAACGAAGACGCGAATAATTTAGCCCAACAAAAAAACAGAAAACGCGATATGCGAGATTATAAGATGCTAATCCGCATCCATTTTCACCCCGAATTCAACGAGCAATTAATTATTTTCCTTACCACGTGCGACGGTGGTATTATTTTTACCCCAGGCGGGTTGGACGCGGGAAACACTCACGTGCCTTCGGCGCGATCTGCACGAAACTGAAAACGGAAAACGGAACGAAAAACGGAAAACGGAACGAAAAAATTGTTGGGCGCCAGACGCGTTATCGCGTCACGTAACGAATTAACAAAACTTACGGAATAAACGAATGCAGATCCGGCGGAGTGGCTGGCTACGCACAGGCTGTCCAACAGCGAAATAAATGGTAGAGTGGCGTGGATTCACAACAACAATTCGGGCGCAAATAAAATAACGATAACGCAAAACCAAATTCTTAATTACGGGATACTGTATTTTAACAAATTCGGCAAGAAGTACAGAATCGGTAGATTTACAAAAGTTCGGGAGTAACAAAATATAATTCGTTTAACGGTAGCGGGAAATCATTTACGGTAGTACAGAATTATAGTGTCGGTATTCGGAAGGCCTAACGTGAGATTACTGATAGTTTTCACGAATTGTCCAAATGTGCGACAATTACAAACGGGAGAAAAGCGCGATTTTACACGGAGCGCTTTTCCGTGGCTACCCTACGGTA
The DNA here is from genome assembly GCF_917208135.1 of Athalia rosae. NCBI lineage: Eukaryota > Metazoa > Arthropoda > Insecta > Hymenoptera > Athaliidae > Athalia > Athalia rosae. Next base: position 16,773,860 of record NC_064026.1, read on the forward strand.
ACAGGCAAATAGATTTTGCAAACTGACAATGAGCGGGAACGTAACGGAACAAAATAGTTAACGCAGGGGTAACAAATTAACCAAAGAAATGACCAATCAATACGGTAGAACATATTACCTAAGTCATCAAATTATAAGCACAATACCATACAGCATCACCAAATATCACCAAGGCTTACTTAACGTATTACTTAAATTTTACTCAATTACGAAACGTAATAAATGATGCCACGTGCAGCAAATGCACGGGAGAAACGGTAGAAGACCAAACTAAAGACTCAGATAAATATAATTTCCAAAACGCAGGATAGTTTGATTCGGCCACGAGGTGTGCCGGGAGGAATTGCAGAATTGCCCAAAACTCAAAGACGTAAAACGGACCGGACCGTACCGAATTGCAGTGGGGCTCGTACCCACCGACTTACACAAAATATAATAAACTGCGGTGGGCTCGTACCCACCGACTTACGAAACAATATAACAAAAATACGCAATACTTTAAGGCAATTTTCAATCCTCACTTGGCTACGGCGTCGTGTCTCTCTCAGAAGGTGGAAAACCTAACCTTATTGAAGGAGTTCGGCACCCACTGATTTTACTGACTCTAATTACTAACTTTTAACTAGTGACTCTAGATTTAAATAAACTTTTGAAACTAAAGGGCGGACGGGGGTGAATCTAAATTCAACGGTAGCGATAAAACAGAGGTGAAAACGAGAGCGGTACGGTAGATTAGGAAAGTGGAAAAGGAAGATCTTAACGGGTGCTGAAGGATCTAACTAAAAACATCCTGTCGGTTCAACGGTATGTCGTAGAGTAGGACGAGTTGAGCGCCGATGTCCAGGATCTTCTTTCTCGGAAATCGTCCGGATTGGCGATTCCCTCTCCTAATTAGGCCACATTGGTGTAGGGCGCAATTCTTCGGGTGACAATTGAATTTGCCTATTCGGCGCCTCTCCTCTCCTCTGACGTCATCATCCATGCTTCCTCATCGGCCGCGCTCGCTTTTGAATACTGACCGGCTGGCTGTCTGCGTTTGGAAGGCCATCCAAGGCTGCGTCGACTCAGGCACTTGGAGTCCTCGTCTTCAAGAGCAACATCTCTATTCTATGTCGTCTCGGGAGTCGGAATGTAGTCCTGGGCTCACTTGTGCCTCGGCTCCTACATGTCTTCCTAGGCAGAACGTCATCTCGGGAGGTTACCAAGTTTTACCCGGTGACGGGATCAGTTCCGGAACGGTAGATGTTAGTTTGGTCTGGCTCCTGGCCAGTGAGTTACGGGACGGGAGGTGACACTACTCGATTCATGCCACCCTATACGCCGTCTCCGTAGCATCCATTCGTCGGTAGCAGAGCGTCTCACGCACCTATCGTCTAGCGGGAGATCGTAGACGGGTCGTCTTGCGGTCCTATACGCCGGTAGCGATTTGGGAGATCGGGAGGCGGGAGATGTTGGCGATGCTGTCATCAGCTGGTGGTCCGGTCCACAGCGGGAGAGTGCACATCGGTATTTTGATTGGCACGGATGGCGTCAGAGTTGTATCCTTGGAGAAAAGGGCCCGGGAGGTCGTCGTAGGTCGTCCTCGGCTCAACTCGTCGGTATTTTCCCAGGTCACATAAGAGAATATTCGGAACAACAACGAAAATTAGCTTAATATACGGAATATCTCTTATTTCAATTTAGCCTCGGTGATTCTTTTCGGTGTGCTGTAGTTTTCTTTAATATTAACGGAAAACGGGAGGAAATTTTGGGAGATTTGGGTGCCGTAGTAACGGGGCTGAAAACCCCACGTTACACACGATAATGCAGCTTTTCATTATTATATCGTATTTCGCTACGCGAAAGGTCGACTCGAGGTATTCAGAGAAAAATTTCTCAGCGATGTGAACTAATTATGTACAATTGCGTTAAAATTCAACCGAAATGAAAAAACCATTCTGGAGACTCGTCGATTTTCAAATAAATTTCAATAACGAAACCCTACTACAATTTGTAATGTGGAGGAACGTGCGTGAAATAGAAGAGGAAAAAAAGGAAGTAACAAAAATTTATCAAGTCGAAAATCACCGAGCGTTGCAGATAAGGTAATCTCTTCTCAGTCTCATACTTTTCGCAGAGTCTTCATTCCTGATTTTTTTTCTCTTTTTTTTTTCTACTGTTTTATTTGTCATATCGCCGAGCGCCGAAATTCTTACCTCTGAATATTTTTATACACGTGCCTCGGTATACGTACCCCCCTATAAAAAGTGAGGATAAATTTTCGCCTTCTTCCTTTTTTCTCCTGTCTTAATACTCTCTTTCCGGTCTTCATTAATATCCTCGAACGTTTACGTCTCGGTTCACCGACTCGCGTTTCACGAGTGCGAACGTAAATTCGCACAATCCAATTATCGACTATCGATTAGCTCCCTCGTGGTAGAATTGGCTCGAACGACCATCCAAATAATCGAAAATTTAATAAATATGTTTTTCTTATTTTATACTTTTTTCTCCAACGGATTCTCCAACCTCCAACCGTATATCGGTATATTTGACCGAGTATACAAAATTGCGAATTATCCCCGAAAATTGCTTCATTAAATCGCACATAATTCGCTACTTCTCACTACAAAGCTATTTATATCATAGGTAAAATATTACGACAAAAAATTCCTCGATATTTCTTCGATTTGAAATAAAAAAATTCATTTCGTTTTTTCTTTGTTATTTGGAAAAAGGCGGGTGATGTGGTGGTGGTGGTGGTGGTGGGGTAAACTTTAATGGCGAAGGTACAGAGCAGCCCTTATATAATAGCGTCAGGTTTTATGTTCTTTTGCAGTGTCAACGGGTGTATAAAATGGGATTAAACATTATCCACCGTGATCCCGGCTGCACACCAAGTAAAAGTAGCTGTAGCTACAATATACACGTATTCAGAAATTTGTTGTTGCCGTTTACATCATTCTCCGTTTCACTCTTGTCTTTTCTCTTCTTTATGCCCATAATATCTCGCGAACGAATTCTTCGCAAGTAACAGCTGTTCAATACGACACGGTCGTACACGTTTTCTCGAAGGCGTATCGTACTTCCTCATTTTGCGGCTTTCAAAGTACACGATAAAAATAAAAAAAGAACCCCAATCGTACATCTTTTTATTTCGCCCAGTAATCTGCACGTTGTATTGTTTCATTTTGTCTCAACTACATGTACAGGGTGGGCAAGAAGATGAGAAATAAGATGAAAAAAAAAAAAAATGACTAAACGGAGAAACAGATCACGACGCGTTCGGTTTTTAATCTATTTATTTTTTTCTGATTTCCTTTTTCGATAAACGAGTCATTTGTTTTCGCTTCGGCTCACTTCCTCCGAATTACTTGACACACTTTATAAAAAAAAAAAAAGAACACTTGGCATATTAATTGCGCATAAAATCCCGCATGAGCACGCGATGTATTTTCACGACCACATCGCGTCTGATTTCGAGATATTTGTAGTTGACCGCCTCCAGGAAGGGGATTAGAACGCCCGAAAGCTCGAAAGGTATAATATAAGGTACGTACGTTCGGGCGGATATAAACCGCGGAACGGAAGAGCCGAAAGCTTTGGCTGAATGCCATCGTTGCTTGTTGGATATGAAAGTCGGTGTGCGTTCATTCATAGAGGAGAAGCAAACTTCCGGTTTTCCTTGAAACTTTTGTTCCGTTTTCGGCTGTTACGATCGCCGGAGTTCGGTGATTCCGACCAACGCCCGCGAACACGACGACCCCGGTTCTTCCGGATCTGCGGAAACCGAAGAGCTCGCGGAAACCCGTGCACCCTATACGACGCTCGACGCGCCACCGCCGCACTCGTCGAAACTAGACGCGATAAATCTTCGCGTACGAATACCAAATGAGAAATACAATGGAAATGGAATAGAACGGAATCGGGTGGTATCGAATATTACGGAGGATAATAGAATACCGTGAACGACGCTTGTCGCTAGTTGGTTTGCGTATGTACAAACGACATTGAATACCGTTTGCGCGGAATACACGTAAAGATTATCTCCAACAAATCGATCGCGTCGCGAGGAAATATTCGAACCTTGTAGTTACCCGGTAGAAATATCACATTCTGAAACAGACGACGATCGTCTTTATCGTGTAATAGACGGGTGGGTATACTGGCGGCCTTTGTCGTCGCGCACGTACTATTCGCTATTTTACTTGTTTCGTATAATTCTGAGTCTGACGTCGACGGAGCTGATTCCGATCAATGTCTCCGCCAGAGCTGCGCTCGTGAAAACATCTTTCAATACCGAACTAAAACGCGATGATTGATTCATGGGGGTTATTTCCGTTCGCGAGTTAACCCGCCCCAGTTAAAATATTCCGCGCAGAGGGCCCGTCCCGAACCAAATATTTCCAAGAGTGTCGGCAGAGTCATAATCGCGTAATTAGATTATTATGCGCTCTCGCGCGTTCGCGATCTTGCCCGCTCGCAGGACTGTAGGTGCTACATCTGGAAGTAATGTGATTACGGGTAGGTAATATTCGGGGTCTAATTGACCGTTCAATAAAAGCAACACGTCCATTTGGTACGTATGTGTAATTCACTGGTTTGTTAAGATTTTTGTTGTGTTTCGTACAACGTTGAACGAGCTATCCACCTCGTGTGGCGCTCATTCTTTTTTTCTCTGTTTCACGATATCCGTTGGTGGACGTACCGCATAACGTATAGATGTGCCCGATCTTCTCGATTGCAATTTTCTCTTCACTTCTTTCTTACGATTATCACCGGAGGCGAACGATTCGTTAATTCGGTTGATGTGTCCTACTCGATTTCGGTAACAACGCGATTGGGATATCGGCAATTTATGTAATAATCATCGATGAAAAAACGATTATCGGTCGGCTCGGGCTTGCTGATACAATTAGACAATTTTTTTTTCCAATTTTGTTTCGAAATCGTGTAATTGTATAAACGAAGAATTATCGAAAAATGTTGTTCACGTATAATCCGCAGCCGTGTTTTTACTTTTATACTTTATATAATATTTTATGCAGTAATTAGAGCCCGCTAAATATAATTCGATAATTATCGCAAATTTTTTTCTCTTCTTCGCAATTTTGAATACCGATTCTCCGTTCCCTTCACCGTGGGGATCGACTCGCAGATGTTTCAGCTGGCAACCGCGTGCAACGGAATTGCAGTGCAATAAAATTTGAACCCTGAGTCGAGTCGGAGAAGTTTTTTCGTTTTTTCGTTTGTTTTTTTTGTTTGTTTTGAATTTCGAGCGAGCGCCAAAATTTAATATGAACTTATCGTACGTTCCGAATTGATTATAATGTACCCCGACTATACCTAAGTACATACGTACGATGCAGAATAATTTTGCAATTCCGATGAGTGGCTCTGCGCCATGTTTTTTTTTTTTTTTTTTTTCTACAGAAAAGATCGACATGAACGACGATAAATTTCTTTAAGCAAAAGAATACGCGTAAACCAAGTCCAAATATAAACGCAAAATTTTTGCGTATCCTTTGGACGGAATAAAAAGCTCAAATTTTCCGAAATTGAACCTGAGCTCTTCCTCCAAATCTCGTATAGCTCCGGGAGATTGAAGGACCGTTGGGGAGGTTAAATTTTCAAAGGACTTTCCCCTCAAAGATTAGAAGTAGAATCGATTTCGTGCTCTTTAAGCCAAGTTTTGCCGGAGTATCCTAATTTTTTTGCGGGCCACACACCCTCCTGGTTCTCAATTCTCGACATTCTCATCTCTGAAGGGCAAAAGCTGTGAAACGTTTCACTTACATTCGGTCATGGAATATGTATCGCGCATTAATAGTTGAACCTATATACCTACTATACCTTTGGTACACACGTATCCACCCGAACTTATAAAATTGGATTTCAGACGATGTCACGTACTAGGCGCTGATTTTCGCGGCACGCATCACCGCAGAATCCGCGACCTGCTTATGTGGCGACATATGGGTCGGGTACGTGTACGGATTTGTCGATTCCGAGAAGCGCTATGCGACGCCGAGAACCCGAAAATTAAGTATAGCCATTTTCATCCCGTGATGTACGCCATGATTTCGTACTTATCCGACAGTAATTTTTTCCTTCTCGTCACTTTTTTCCCTCCTCTTGAACCCCCGAAGAATATAATGAGAGAAAAAGTACAACGAATCCGACTCACGTGATCGCAATATCGCGGCTAACTCATATATCGACTCTCTTTTTTTCAACTGCACCCAATTTTATCTCATTCGTTGATTATTAATTGTTGTCCCCTCTGTTGATTATTCTCTGCATAAGAAGAATTAATCACGAAACAATGAGCCATATGTGTACATTTCTCTTCGTAAATGGGACGCCTGCTGTACAGAAGCTACGAAATTTATGCAAAATGGCTGGTGGAATTTGAAAATGGAACGGTGCCGAGAAAACTGTCGTCAACTCCTCTGACAAGGGTATTATGTAATATACGTATACATATGCGCGATAACCTTTGATGCGTACATATAACATAACTGGAGCGTTCATATAACCTGACATTGTTCAATTAATGTTTTTTTTGTCCGGCTTTCCCCTACTTAATTTTTCTCTCAACGATTCGAGGACAGGTAATTTCAAGGGTACGGCTATAAAGAGAATCAAAAAAAGAGGAGAAAAAAATCTGCCGGAGCGAAGTTTGCATTTTACAAGGTTGTATAACGTACACGGGTATATGAAATATGTTTATACAACATTATCGGTTAGGGTATGTACACGATATATGCATGTATACATATTTAAAAACGATGCTTCGTTGTTACGATATCATGCTCGTAGGTATACATATACCTATATGTATAACGTATACTTATACGTGCGCTACGCAACAGCGTTCGATTTTTTTGTTTTATATTGTTACATTTTATCAATTATGAAAAATCCAACGAAGCAATAGGTGTAGCGGTGTTATTTCCAAGTCCACCAATACGGGCGTTACAGCGACGCTTTATCGCAACCCACGTGGGGGAGTCGCACATACCTATAAAAATATAGGTATCGCGGGTCACGGGTTTTGAAAGTTTTATTATAGAAAGTAAAAAACAAAGCGAGAAGTAAATTGAACTTGAACTTTCCAGCTTTTGCTACGTACGCGAAAGGATTCGGTGTGAAAAAGAGTTTGATAAAGTTGCGCTTGAAGCTGATGCAATTCGCGATCAGGTTTTGTTCCTATATCGCGCGAACCCGACCGTCCACGTTCAATCGGATTACGCAGCTGTTGCCTCGACAAGTGTATATACGCGATGTGCGCGAATATAGATAAATAGATGCACCGTAGGTAGGATAAAGCGATCGATCGCTATCCAAATATCCCGAAAAGCATATCGCTAGTCTCTAAAATCTTCCGCGAAGAAGTCAGATTTTTAAAAGCTTTGAAATTTTTTCCACGTCCTTCGACATTCTCGCCGTGTTTGGGAGCCTCACCCCGCGAATTCCCTCGCACTCCCCGCACGAAACCCTTTGAAATTCCATGAAATTCCGTTAAATACTATACCGAGAAATCCTCCCGCGACGTGTCCGTGAATTTCGCGGGACGTCTGGGCGGAATTATTTTTTCGGGTATACAGGAAGATGAGCTCGCGATTTGTTTGGAACGTGATCTGTACGATAATCGCCTCCAATTGCCCTAGCGCGGACATCTTTCTACGAAGATTTTCCACCAAATTTCGCACGAACGTCGCTGATGTTCGTCCGCGCAACGGATGCGCGTAATTATACGCTTATACGTACGAACTTAGCCGCAGCTGCAGCGGAATCTCAATTCAAAAGTTTGGCCCGGAGCGGAGCGGCGCGGATGAGACGTCGATATCGACCCAATGTCCGTTCAAAAAATGACTGAATGGATGGAACGGACGGAAGAATGAATGAATTGAAATTTTACGTTCGAATATCGTCGATTTAGTGATATTTCTAACGTGCGAATTCCGGGTTTTATCGTACAGTCGTCGTGGTAAACTTCATTCCATAACCGCCTCCATATCAATATCGACACGGAACGCGTATATAATATGATAATCACATCACGGTTGATTATGCCCGGAGGCGCGTCGCTTGTGGTAATCTATGGAAATGAAGCGGGGAGCGATTAGGGTTCAGTTGTATTAATTATCAAGGTGTACCGCGCGCCCGCTCGATATTCGCCTGGGGATTCGGGGCCGCATTATTTTCCTTCCGCTCCCCTACCGATCCACCTTATTCTCAACCGACTTACGCGTTGCCGACCGCCGCATCCGTGTTCGCTTTCTCTTAATTAGCTCCTTAATTAGACCGCGGCGGATTTGACAAATACAAGTGAATATCGGGAAATCAGTTGGCCCCAGATGTGAGTCATGTAACGCCCCCCCCCTCACTCGAGTAATTGACACCGGACGATTCGGTGAATTAATTATAGCCCAAATCTGGAGGGACCGGCCTCGCGTACTATTCGTGCGATTATACCCAATAAACGCAAACAAATGTCCAGCTGACGGGTATTCCTTGTGAATGATTGGAGTACAAAATATATTTTACCGGACAAAAAATGACAAGTCATCGCGTACGACGATGTGGGGGGGGGGGGGGGAATTTGATACCGATCTCGTTTCATTTATTTCCGAGTATTCCTTTTTGTTTATTTTTCGGCATCCAGAGATCCGCGGAAAGGAGCGACAGTGACTTACAGCCGGTCATCCCATGGGAATACTCGAATTCCTTGGGACTCGAGTCACGTGCCTTCGGGAGCCACGCGGCAATTGGCTGTGTTCGATTTCCTTCCCTGTCAGCCGGAGCAACTGCCCGGAAGGGATGAGGACGAGGGTGCAAATTATCGGCTTTCCACATCCTGCACCGCTGTCTTACGCAATCACATACTATTACCCGATTTAACGCTACGCGCGTACGAATCTACCGCATTGTATCGTCGAATTACTCACATCCATTGTCGCGGTGATATTGCAATTATTCGTCCCCTTCTTCCGACGGACGTTCCAATTTGACGGATGAAAGAAATCCCCCCTCGAAGATTATGATATCCGTGAGCAGGGAAAAAAAGAGGACCGTTCGAATTTTCCCTTACTCGGTGTTCGCACATATATATATATATATATATATATATATATATATATATATATACAATCGTCTTTTACAGCCCACATGTTTTTGGGGAAAAAAATCCTCTTACACGTTTATTGTAAAATCCGACCGAGAAACCGACTTATTTTACGTACCGGAAGAATTTCGCAACGATAAATGCGATACGAATATAAAAACAACATGAATGAGAAAAAAACGTGACGCCGGAAAAAGAGGGTATAAGATATTATTCATGATGTGCATGCATATGTTGAAAGTTTTTGAGAAAATTAAATTTTTTTTTTCAGGCGTATACTGTACGTGAAAGGTCGTACGTCGGCACATTCCCTCAGCCCTCGCGTAGAGACGCGTTCTTTGATCTAGAAAAAGGCGAAAATTTGGGGATAAAAAATGAAAGTGTGATATACCGGCACGATTACCAGGAGCTATTTCTGAGCGGGGAAAGTATCGCCACGTTGATCGGGGGTGGAGAATAAATCAGCCGCGACGATTACGGAGATAAAACGAGCGGGGCTGTCGTTTGACTAGGGTCGCGGTAGCTGTGTACGTGTATCCGTATCGTAAATTAGTGGCTGTCATTTATGTGCCAACGGTAAAACGATAAATCAACTCGATCGAGTTATACGAGTAAATTTTTACCGCTGCTACGTTTTTCAGCCGGATTTTTATTTCTCGCAACTCCGCAATCTTCGCAGCGAACCTGTGCATAGTATCCCCGACTTCCGACGCCCGCCATTTTCGTATGAATATACCCACCCTGTGTGTGCGCGCGTACGTTGTACATGACTCAATTTAATATTTCTCCCTGGCCCTTCGCGCGGAGGAAAATTATTAGCCGTACGTACCTCATTTTCCTCCGGGACGTTGAACTCTTCGTACGAATGACGTGACGTTGGATATTTTTTACGGACGTTGGAAATGCGAAATTGACACGGTTGACGGTTCACCGTGGAACACGTGTCGGCGCGATTGCCAACCTCATTTTCGCGTGAAATTTTAATCGCCGTTAGAAAACTCGGAGGTCGGTATATGGAAACGATTATATTGCGACCATGAAAGTCCCGATCAATATTTCTGAAATAATTATGCAGACGAGTCGGTAAAAACGACATCGTTATTCATGGGGGAAGAAAAGGAGGAAAATCGAAATTCCGTTATCTCGTGGTATTTAATATCCAGGGGAACGCAATATAGTATCATAAAAGAAAATCTGTACGGGCTGAATCCAGTTATTCTTATACATCTTTATCGCTTGCCTCTGTATAGCCCTTTGTTTTTTTTTTTTTTTTTTCTATCTTCCGTTTTTGGGTGTTTTTTTTTCTTCATACAACCACGGCACCCCCTAAAGATGCGACAAACGATTTTCCACGATGAGAGAACACGTGAAGAAAAAAACAAAAAAGAAAATTCAATAAGATTCTAACGCGAGGGGAATGTTTTTCATATGTATTTTTCCATCGATATTTCGTCACATATTTTCTCATCCTGAAATTATAGAAATTATCGGAATTTCGAAATTCTCGCGATCCGCAATTACATCTTCGGAATTTATGCATCCATCGATTGTCGAATTTTTGGTTAGGGTCCATCGTTCTCGACTCCGGACTCCGCGATTCGGAGAGTTTTCCTTACTCCTTCGGTCTCCGAGAGGAAGTCAGTGAAAAAACAGCTTCGGCGATGCCATTTCTTGAATTCCATGGAGAAATGAAGCAAGCGTGTGGAGCGCGCTGCACGGGGTATCGTATTATACGTATTATATACCTTATGTCCTTTGAATAAAACGCATTCCCTGGCGCTGACGGAGGTGTCGTCGTCGCAGAGTATTTCTCGCCCGAAAGATCAGAGAAAAATTTTTCTACCGTGTAATGTAACGTACGGTATAAACAGGTACATATATTTGTTGTTTCTGTACACTCGGTTGTTTCGTTTCTCTTAATAACACACCGGGCAAATCGTGTGTGCGCGAAGAATTGTAAGGGGATTCTATTCACCCCTTGGGTAATTAGTTCTACCATAGCTTCTCGTAAAAGGTGAACTCGTACGATAAGGTTAATTGACATTTGCAGAGTGTCTTTTGAAGTAGATATATAGACGCGGTAGGTACCAACCCACAATTACTACACCCCCCCCCCCCCTCCCGCCGCCGTTCCTCTTTACAGAACTGTAATGAAAGATGATCCGACGGAGTGAAATGGGAGTTATTTACCCTTTGGATGTACGAGTATCTCTGCTATCTCGTCTTTTCTCTGCATCTTCACGCTTCGAATGGTCCGAAGAATATCCCATACTTTGTATACTTCACCGTAAACTTCGACGCGATTTCATTGTTCCTCGTAAATCGGGCTGAAATATCACCGCTGTACCAACATTTTTATTTTCTTCTTCCCTTCTCTTTTACGTTTACTACTGTTCAGTTTTGTTTTATTTTTTTTTTCGTTATTTACCTGTTTTTTCATTTTTTACCGTACCTTTTACGCGGACCCTTTCGGAATTGTAAATTTTGACGCGACGGAAGGAAACTTTTCTCTTCTGCATGGAGACTCTCGAACTACCCAAAATATTCATAGCGAATTTAAATCGCGTATCTTCGGTTTCCCTTCTGCATTTCGACGAAGTCGGTGGGGTTGGATTAGATCTAGATTTTATTGTCATTTTTTAATATATACCGAAATATTGTTTTTTTCATATCGGGTTTCGCTTGAGAAGCTCGCGAAGAGGATAATGTAAAACCGGCGATCGAGAACGCCGGTGAACTTATTCCTCGAGGGTGTTCGTCGGGACTGTAATCGGAACAATTCGTATTCCGCCGTTTGACGATCACCTTTCACCAACCCACTCGCGTCTACCTTCGGACCAATAACTACAGTAATGGTTCGTTGGAACGTGAGGTGATTAACAATAGTGAGCCCATAATTGGCTCGACTTCCCGAACTTGCCAATTCGTCAATTGAGTCGGATATTAAACTCCGCGGGTGAAATTTAACGCGTTTTAGAGGGTGGTGATTACAGTTGTAAATCTAGAATAGTTTCCGTCGAGATTATAGAAATGTAGCCGGAGATCGTTCCTCGTTCGAAAAACATAACGGGATTTTTTTTTCGTGCCGCGCAGTCGATAATATTCTAAACTATTTTCATGTAATTAGTCTGATTAGAAAAAAAAGGGGGAAAAAAAACTGTACGAAGAGAACGAATCTCTTTGCGCAAAATTTTGGATATTGGTAATTATGTTGTCCAAAATCGGAGCTACAGCATCGCAGATCTTTGCTCGAGTGATTGATGATTGTAATTACTTTATAATTGTGTAATATAGTGCCTTATAGTTGGCGTCGCTTTGATCAAAGTAAGGTTAATTGATTTCGCGCTTGATTCGATATACTTGTCTATGTATATTACACGGAATTCGCATCGCCCTTAATTCTTGCTACAACATCGCCATGATTGATGGGGATATATATATCACGTGAAATATTAAACGACTTTATTAAATAATTTCTTTGATGAATAGTTCTCGTCCCTTTAAGAAAAGTCAAACCAGCTGCTGCCGCCTTCTATAACTAGGCTAAAAATATAACGCTACTTACTCCCTTAATTTATAAGGTTATTACCATTCCGATCCAAATCTGGAGTCACGCAAAAATTCGTGAGATTATTAAAACATTTCACTTATAACTAGATTATAGACGACGACGACGTACCTATACCGCTTCAACGGGATAAGGTAGATTGTTTTCGTTTCTTTTTTTGATTTCATCATCTGCCGAGGGGGTAGTTGACGTGTTTCAAAATGAAACCGTTGAGCATCGACGAAGGTCGCGAGCAAATGCTACATCTGTTCTATTTTATGATTAATTTACTTTTTCGTTCGTTATAGACGCAACAATTGTCGTTTTGAGGTTCGAAGAGGAACGTGGCGACATACGATTTCTGAGAGCTCGGGTGTCAGAATTCCGCTCGTCCTTCGGTGGACGATCCGCGCATTATTATCGCGATGGTCGTGGCCGGAAGCAGGGCGACGGGGCCGTCGAGCGTGCTTCGATAACGAATTTCGTGTGGTTTCAGACCCTGCAGCACGTGTTCCCAAATGCGGAGGGATTCGAATATAACGACTATATACCCGCGACATCCTTCGAAAGCTCTCAAAAGCCGGTATTGGACACCCCGCGCCGACAAAGTTCCGCACTTCCGAAGTCCTTCGGGATGTCAACGTCCCGGCGTCTCCGGACCGACCGATCACGTCCCGTTGCTACGGTGATGGAAAATAAAAGAGATATCCAATGGCCAGTTCCCCGAGGTTCGTAGACGGATTCATTTCCAGGACACTCGGTAGTCGCGAAGGGCTTTCTTCCCATAGCTGATTTTCTAATTTCGGATTATTTATGGTACGTCAGATTTCGACCTCAATTTTCGCGGGTCCGAATCGAGCGAACGCGGGACTGGAGTAGCGAGTTATTTCATCGTTAGGTATATGTGGTTCGTGACCACAAATAAATGGACGTGACACGTGTTGCGTGATTCGAGCCATACATGACATACGCTTTTCCGATCACCGCGGCGCCGGCGTTGCGATCGAAACAAGCGCGCGTGTTAGGTTGCCAACCTTTTTTGACTTTTTTGCTGACAATTTTTTCCCCTCGCGTTTCGGTTCCTCTCAAATTAAGGGAGGAACGCACACGTGCGACCGTCGGAGCTTCTTACAAAAGTTCCGTTCGGTTTTTTTATGGTTTTTTTTTTTTTTTCGTTAGCTTTCTCCCCCACAGTTTTTCTTGTATTTCTTTTGTACTTGACGTACATCTCCGCGTCGCCGAATACAGAGATTTATTCGAAGATACATTTTCGAGGACGATCTACGTACAACTTTCTTTTTCTGTTCGACTCTAAATTTCCAATTTGCATTTTCACCCCAAAATTTTGACAGCTGTCCGTACCTATTCGAATGTTTAGCCTCCCGAAACCCCTCGCCGCACCGAATAATTTTCAAACCTCGTTTGAGAGGTTCAAAAACCTGCATCATGAGCCGATCGATCTCGATTCTTTTTTTTTTTTCGCAAATTTCTTTTGTCTTCTATGATATTTTCTCATCGTCGTCACACTCGTGGAAGTTCTGGAGAAAAAATAATTCGCGACGAAAGAAAAGTATCGATACTTCAGCGAACCGAAAATCGGTAATTCCAGGTAACATAAAGGAAAAAAAAAAGAAAGGAAAAAAAACCTTGTCACATACCTCAGTAGTATCCATCGTCATATTTTTTCTCCCCTTCCTTTTTTTGGACGAATATTTGCAAATGCTTGCGATTTTTTGCGCGTGTGCAGGTGATATTATAGACTTTGTGTAATGTATCAATAATTGGAACGTATATATATGTATAAGGTATCTTGGGGTGATTATGATACCGCAGCACTCACGTTTTCACCGAACATACCGCATTATAATCTCTAATTACCTAATGATCACGTGAAACAAGCCTGCGGGGATTCACCCTCTATATTATAACCATATACACCTATGTATACCTAACAATACCCTATAAATAATAAATAAGTGTAACGCGCATAGGCAAAATGATGTACAATTGTACCGGAGGCCCCGAATTTTCTCAAAATTATATCCCACGAGTTTTAAAACATTTTGTACGTACACACCGGGCTGATATGTTATACGAAATCGAGAAATTGTGAGAAAAAAAGAAATAAAAAAATGAGATTGAATAGCGATAGGTATTTTTCCGAAGGCGTTCGATTCCATTAGCGATGGTTGGAGTGAAAATTATCGCAGGAAAATATTAATTTCCGTTTCAGAAAATTTTCCATCGCATCTACACAATGGGGATTCATAAGGTATTCGTATAACAGCTTTGAAATCAGGTTTTATAAAAACATAGTAGGCGTACATATAAATGCGCGAATGCAGACTCAGATTTTCAAGGGATTCATTGAGCCTGTCACGTTTTACGTCGGGTTCATATTATCCGATCCCTTAGGGATCTAGGGCAATCTCACCTCCGTTGAATCTACGACCACCGAAATCCGAAGGGCTTTTTTCACACCTTAACTTTTTTCTTTTCTTTTTATGTTGTTCGTGTTTTCTCTGAATTTTGCTTTTCCCTTACTTTTTCTCTTTCCTTTACTCATTTCGTTTTTTGAAAGCATTCCTTTCTTCTGTTCTTGTTTTTTCGTCTTCTTCATATTATTACCTCCGACGGTGGAAAACGGCAAACAGTTTTGAACAGACTCGCGTCTCGCTTTGCCTAAAACCACAAGATTTATTCAGGCACTTGTGGAAAAGCAAACGACAACCAGCGGAGCTTTTATCGTACCCACATTTGGCTACAGAACTATATAGGGCGTTTTGTGTCAACTCGAACAGATTAATACGACGCTATTTTTCTTCATCTATTGCTTTTTGTCGTTTTTTTCTTTTTCTTTGTTATGCAGGTTCATTTTTCTGGTGAGTCGGGGAAGAAAATCGTTGCGATGACTTTCATTTTCAAACGATCCAAATTCTGGTGCAAAAATTTCTCGAGTAGTATTGACCAATACAAAGGTGTAAGAAAAAAAAAAAATTTCCGAACAGTCGTCATGGGATACCACATGTACATACTCAGACTGTGTTCGGAAAGAGATTCTACATCGCAAAGTGGAGGGTATTCGGAAATGGGATTGAAAAATCTTTCAAGTTGCGACGTATTGGCCAAAGTTCCCCCAACGAACTTTTGAACCAGAAACGCGATTAACTTATGGCTTGTTAGTTATTTCGCCGCGACCGACGAATGCGTCGAGTCAAATTTGAGGGGGCGCGAATTCAACAAATTGAAAATTTATGTATTCCTTTACGGCAGACCAGGATTCACTCGTGATGTACATAATATTATATGTATAAGTATACACATCCGTACGATATAGTTGGAGCTTTTTTTCTCCTTCTGTTTCCCTTTCTTCGAAGACAAGGTGGCAAAAAACTTTTTAATGGTATGGCATTTTTTATCGGATTTCACTTTTACTTTTGCACCCTTCAGCTTTTTTCATCTCACCTCCGTGTTGATGTGACTCCGTTTTTTCTCTTTACAATTTTATACGTCAAGGGCCAAAAACGACTGCGAAAGGTCACACCGCTTACCCCACGAAAAATTGAAAAATTATATCGTTTAAACGTAATTTTCACGTCACTTTTCATATACGTGTATGTCTTTTTTTGCTTTTGTTGCCGACAATGCGATTTCTCGTCGGAGCAGCGTGACCACTTTTTCTTTTCTACCCTTTCGCAGGTTCTCAGCTATCACGATACCTATTTTGTTCATGAAATTTGCGGTTCGAGCAAATTATACTTTCTCTGTCCAGCTGAAATGATAACGGTGAAACTTTTTCTACATCAGGTACGTACATCGTGGGCATAAACCTTTATCACTTCGCCCCGGTGTGAATTCTACACACGTTATACCTATGCCGTAAAATAGAGGGAGGAAAAAACTCAACGACAACTTTTTACCGACGTTCTACAAAAATCGCGTCCCTTGTTATTCGATAACACGGGGCTATATCGTTCTCGAACACTTTATAAAATACGTATACACCCGCTTAACGGGGTCTAATTCGACCCGGTTTTTTTTTGCTTCAGATTTTCAATCATTTCTCTCACTCGATTTCCCAAGTTCTCATACGGTCTGACTGCAGGGAATTGGATATGAATCGAGGGCTGTCATTTTCACACCGACGTGAGTATCGCGTATTTGGCGGATTCACGATAAGTTTCTGGTGTACAAAATGACAAGAGAAACAATGAAAATAAATGGATCAAAAAAAAAAGAAAAAAATACAAAAATACAAAGACATCGTCTCATGGGCTCGATCGTTATACCCAATTATCCAATTAAGGTCGACGACGATTGTCGTTCTCTCGTTCCTTGATCGCGGAAGCTGATAACTCGATAACCCCACTCGAGTTATAAGTTATCCGTTGTACGGAAAATCCTTAGGGAAGGGATGGATTAAATGTATACAGACGAACTACCTACGTAAAAACCTATTAGAACTCCGAAAAACCTTCGCTTATAGTCCGTCTTTCGGGACGTTTTCTCCGTCCCGGCAGGCCGTATGTATTTTTAGCAATCTGACGTCAGGGGGGGGAAAAAAAAAAGAAGAAGAATAGCCGGAGCGGTCGGAGAGGTCCTTTTTGTCAGCCGGAAGAATGATTTCTGGATGGGAATTGTATGTGTTTTTGGCGAGCTGTGGTGTGACGTGAGTTCGTTGTAAGGTTTTATGGACGGAGACGTTGTCGGGGTTAACGAAGCGAATGAAGTTTGCGCCACCTAAAAGTCTCCGGAATAATAAAAGTCGTTAAAGAAACCGTCGCATCTGGTTATCCCACGGGATATTTTCACCTGGTCCGTAAAAACCGGTGGACTAGGATTAATAATTTCTGAAACTTAACTTTCCCTCGTTTTTGGTCTCGCAAAGATTCCAGCTACGGGCTCTTAATTCTTTACTCATAATAAACTTCAACCCTTTAACGTTCGCCCTTCGGCCTAATGTACTATGCAGCGATAACGTTTGTCTTGTTACAACTTTATCCCTGAAACAACAATTCCGAAATTTGCACGAACGTGATGTAGATACATAATCAAGTAAATCCGTAGAACAGCAAGTCGCGATGCAGCGGCTGAAAACTTTGCACTATAGACGGATGGGCTAGAACAAGGCTGAATTTCTCCTCTTTGTCTCCTTTTTTTTCATTCGCGCTAAAAACTTTCCACTTCCGTGAAAGAAAAGTTATTCGAGGTAACCCTCGCCTCGGGGTACATGTTTTTAGGATTCGGTAAGTCCGTGCATCGGTTTATTTTTTCCTCATTCCCTCCAAGTTTTTTTGTTTTTTTTTTTTCTTTTCTTTCTTTCTTTTTTTGTCATCTTACTTCAGCGTTTCCCCGAGATCTGTATCTTATTTACTTTTCATTCAGGTTCGTCGAGTTCGGAATAAAGGAGATAAGCGCGGAGTGAAAAATAATAACAAATCGCTGACCTCTCGCCTCGTATTTTCACCGGCTGAATCGAGGGGGAGTATTTCCGAAACGTCGCGGTCGCCGCGTCAAAGCGCAGAGTGGCCGTAGTCCGTCCACCAACACGCATAATCTCCTGCGTATAGAGGATTTACGCGACCAGCCTCGAGACGCTCGCGGTTTTGAATCCCGAGGTAAGAAATCGCGTCGTGACGAAGCGAAGCAGGGTTACGAGAGTTAAGCTCGATTTAGAAGGAAGCCCATCGACTTACTCAGCCGGTAGATCTAACCCAGAAACCCCGGAGGATTGATTCAGCCTCTGCCCATAAAAATAGGGATGGGAAAAAGAATTTAACAAGAAAACGAAGCGAGTATATTTTCCTCCACTTCCTGCAACTGCTCCGCGCAGAGTTATGTAATAAAGACTCTGTTGCCGTTGGTTTAACTTTGGATATTTACGCCCCGCGCAGCCCCGGATCCAACCTGACGTACATACACAGGTATAATACGCACACGAAGAATACATCAGCCGCGATTCAGATTCAGACTAAACTCTGCAACCCGGCGTTATTCTTATCTACCCTAAATAATATTTTATCCCCTTAGCAGCAAACTTTCCAAGCGGGTAGGTTAAACGCTGAGCTATATGTGAAACAACTTTTGCTATAGATATAGCTAACTACATGAAACGGATGTTACGTGAAACAAAGAGAAAAATAAAGAAAAAAGAAAAAAAAAAAAACAGCTGCTGGAAAGGAGCCTGCTGTTGAGAAAAAACGAGATAGATAATAAAAAATCGATACGGAGTTGGCCAAAAATCTGACGTGGAAAAAAGGAAAATGTAAAATACCGAGAGCGAGAACGAATCGTATTTTGGCGGAGATTTCTCCAGAGTCGAGAAAATTTATCTTCGATGCTTTTGATTCTAGAAACATGAAACAAAAACTATAAGTCTTCTGGTTCGAATTCCGAATTCCCGACGCGTTAATATGACTGATGATTGTTACCGAAAAAACAGCAGGCAAAGACGATCGAGTAGAGGGTTATAAAAATAACCCTGACGTCCGTTCGGTCGAAAATGTAATCTTCGTTGATTGAAGAATTCCAAGGAAGAGACCTGTTATCGAAACCAACGACTTCCGCTCCCCCGTCATTGGCGAACGATGAGTCGTTTCGGTATCCGGTGTAGAGTCCCATCGCCATTTTTTTAGTTCTGAAACAAAAATCACAGATAAATGTCCGGTGAGAAAACTATTCGACCGACGAGTCAACCCGTTATTCGTATATCGTCGATGATATACCGTGCTTCGAACGACATCGTCGATCCCGAAGGAAGAAACACCGAAGAATTTAATTTTTTAAAGGGATAAAGCGGCGGACGCCGCAGACGGACTGTTGGGAGCGAGTGTTCGGAGACCTTTGATTCCCGCATCAATCAATTGGAGGATCTTTCTTATTTTCCTTCACCCTTTACCTCGATCTATTACTCGTGTGAAATACGGGATCGATGCTCGGGGATTTGTCTAGCCTTAGTTTGTCGTTTTTGCTCTTTTACTCTTTTACGCTTTTCCCTTTTATACTCACTGGCATCCGCGCCGCACGTAGGTTTCATTGGTCGTTCGAATTTTTGTCCCTCAATTTTCTTCCAATGTTAAATCATCACATCTCACACGACTGTAGAAATTGTTTTCTGTCAATTTGCATTACCTGTTGTTATCGCATTTTGAATTTATTTACGTTCAGCGTATCGCATCACTTAACATTGGACGCCGCGCATCTTCGCAACGACGGATTTGTTTGAATAATCTTTTTTTTTCTTCGTACTTTCTTTGATCGTTTATTTATGTATTTGTTGGTTTTTTTTTTTTTTTTTTTTTTTTTTTTTTTTTTTTTTTTTCATTCAAGTGCGCATGTTAATTCCACCGCTTCTTACGGATAAGAATGGAATATTCGCGTCGCACATATCGATAACGGAAGAATTCATCGCGGCAGAATCGAGTCGAGAAACCGGGGATAGAAAATGCGGAGGAGGCGCACACTGAGGCTTTTTACTCTTCCGAATTAAAGAGAGAAAATGGACCACAGAACGGACGATTTTCTTTACTTATTTCTCCCTCCCCCCTTGTAAGTTTTACATTGTAAAATGATTGAGCTATTTTCAGATCAAGATTTTGGCGGTAGGGGATGAAATACTCGATGCAAATTCAACGCATATTTCTTCTGATAACAAAAATGAGAAAACCGAAGTGAAGAAAAAAAGAAATGGGTTTACGCGGTATTTAAATTCCAACTCGAGGAAGATCGATTTTCTTGTCTTTCGTTGGTTTTTTTCGCATGAAAATTATCTGTTGCACGAGATTATTGTTAAAAATGCAGTGGCGTCTGATAATACTACGTGGCGCGGTAAAAGCTAATGCGGGGAGCGCGCGCGAGTTTTACGTTATTATAGAATCTTATTTCAGGTGCTGATAAATTCATGTACATACATTATAAAGTCATACCGCATTAACCAAGTTGAATTTTAAAGTCGTCATTCTGATGCGAAACATGGACGAACTCGCGGAAACATTCAAATGTACTTTGGTATTACCCTCACGTGTAACCGCGCTCCGATTAACGGCCGTTTGGCCGGCAATTTCTGCGCTCCCGTCGGAGAATATTTTCAGAAAAAATATTTCCCCCTCAAGAACGAACAAAAATAATTGAGCAGTATGTATATTTGAATTCCATGTTTTTCACGAGGGCCAATAACGGCTACGACGTCAAAGAAACAAAAAAATAATGTGCAAAAGTTCCGCAAAACGATAACTCGAAACCTCACCTGATTAAAGTCTATTTTAATTACCTACTATGTTTCATATTGACCAAAATAATTCCACGAACTTTATTATAAAGTACAAAATACCTGCGGCGTTTCGTACAGTTTCACGTGATTTTCGTTTCACCTGTACCTATACGTTCATATTGCGTGTGTTTTATAGGTATACATCAAACGGTACGTGTAGTACGGCTATATCTATCAACTTAGCAAATAAATTCACCCGCTGCGCAATGTTAAGCTGGAGAGTTCGCGTGGGCGGGATGAAATTCTAACGAAAAGGTGCAGGAACAGACATGACTGCGGAAAACTGAGAGGGCGAGAAGTCATGTAACTGAAAACCGTGGCACGTGAAGGAAAAATTGTTGCGACTAGTTTTTGCTTCGAAACGGGCTTCTTGCGTTCAATGCTGAGAAATTGAAAACTTGAAAAGTACGAGAAAGACGAGGGGACAATTATTCGCGTGCGAGACAATTATTTTCGACTGAAAAATTCTAACGGATTTAGAAATAGATTCTTCAGCTTTCGGGGGTATTGAGAAATAATTCAATCGGCTAGGTTTTCGAGTGTTCCGAGAATAGCGGGTCCGAAAACTCGAGCCCGTGATTTCTATTCCACCCCTACGATTCGCTCCCAGTAGGACCCTGCAGGACTATATACTTTGCATGTATACATATATACATGTACACGGCTATACATATAGGTATATTCTATCCCAGTTATCTTCGTCCCATCGGACAAGCGTGCGACTATACGTACATAGGTTTAGCTCTGAGGTGTCTCGAGGATAGAAATAAGAGAAGAAAGTATACGGTTAGTAGATTTATAGGGTTGGATGTAGAAAGGGGTTCGCGGGGTGACGTCGGTCGGTTTATCTCGCGGAGAGGAGATTCCCGAATTTTATAGGTAAAGGCAACAAAATTGAAAATAGATCTCAAAGCGGGGCGGGTCTGTTTCGATAAAGGCGAAAGTTATCCCCCCCCCCCAGTATAGTTATGTGTTGTATTTTCGATGCCACACACGCCGGCGTTCGCACGTGCGGCCCCGAGAAGGGTAAAGGGCATGTTCCTATTTTGCATAATCCAAGTAATAGAGATGGAACGAATTTAAAACTGTTTTTCAAAGTCTTCCGAAGGGAGAAAAAAGAGAAAACCGAAACTAAGTTCTCACGTTGGTTAAAACCACCCTCAACCGATATTGTAGCGTGTATGCCGTACGCGTACACCTTCCCAACTGTAGACGTATCGAACGGCGAGAGGAGGGCGAAATAATTTTTCATCGCACAACGGCGAATTTGACCGCGAAAACGTCGACCTTGACCTCCAACTTTCCCGGTTAGATTTTCACGAGTCCTGAGCTTATTCCCACTCCGGCTTTCCTTCAACCCTTGAATCAGTAATTCGATTGTTTCATTCTCCTGGAAAGGAATGGAAAATTCTGATGAAATGTATGATAACTCAGAGAAGACGCGATGTAGAAGTCTTACCGGATTTCGTAGGATCGGGAAGCTTTTTTTTTTTTGTAATCTGTGCGAAATTCGAGAAAATGCCCCAAAACGTACAGGATGTCGAAAAATGTAATTCGAAGTTCGTGGAACTCCGATGAATGTTTCAATCAGATGTAAAATATCGGAAATTTCGTTTCGCAGTGAGAATGCGTAGGTGTTATATACGTGTGTGGAACGATCAATATTAATTACAATCGAAGATTTTAATTATGATAAAGAGCAGCTATCGCGAATTTCGGGGCCATATTCCTCTCGAGCCTTCTGTCCGTGAAATTATGAGCTCGGTTGTACGTCATAGTAAAGTTTGAAAAATTAATTACGGATCTGCAGCCGGTAGCACGTCTCTGGTATAAATATATGTAATAATTGTTGCTCGAATATGCGGCAGCGTATAACGACGGTTGATTGTCTGTAATAATTACGCTCCGCGTAAATTGACGGGCTTCACAAATTTCAGCTCTTTCCTGTAATCCCGCGGAAGTGGAGTGAAATTTTTATTTCCTCCATTCCCGTCCGCTCGATCGTTTGCTTCTTTCCTTCACTCTCCATTCTTCGCGTAATTTAATTATCCGAATATCAAAAATCATGTCGTACGGCGTAAATGACGAAATTTAATTTATCGGAAACCTATATTATGCGCTAGCATCCGGTCAAATAATGGTGTGATGAAAATTTCGTGAAAAGATTGAATAAACCGTCCAAAGAAATTGTTCAAATGAAACGTACCTATACATCCGCTCTACATACCGTCGTCGGTGATTAATGAAATGTGCAATTTTCGTTCCATTGTTTCATATCGGCCGAAAAATTCTGGTTTCCGAACCCCGAACAGCGATCGCCTCATCATATTGGAATATTTTTTTTTTGTCTGATCTACAAAATTTTCATTCACATAACATGAATACCAAACGACGAATATCATTACGATGAGGAAAAGGAAGGAAAAACCGAGCAGATGAATATTATATTCAAAATGAAAAAATTAAATGACCGACAGGACGTGAAATAACGAAAATTTACAAATCGATTCAAATTATACATGGAATTAATTATAATCTGCAATTAGTGTTGCAAAATTATATACCGAATAGTAAAAGTTATAAATGTCTTTCAAATGATGAAAGGAAAGAAAAAACAGAGCGGGGAGGAGAAGGATACAAGATGGAAAGTTGATCGGCGATCCGCTATCTCGTTATATTCGTAAAATTAATCTGCACAGTTGAAATCAATTTCACGGATCGTTAGAATCCTGATGGAATTGTTATAGATCTAGACTCTATTTCAAGGGTCATTCGGTGTTCCTGGTTAATTTAGAAATTCGCGGTTCGGACGAGGATCGGTTTTCTCGGATCATTTCCCGGGGCTCGAAGTACGAATGTAAACAACTATTTGGTCTATTTGATCCGGTTTTCGAGTTGTAGATTTACGAGGGTCGGTTCTGCCAACCTAACCCACCGATAATCTACGAGAAATGTTCCTCGGAAGTTCGAAGCTCCCGCCGTACGTCATCAACGGTCGAAATTAGAGAGAAGAAAAAAAGAAGAGAAAAAAAAAAAACAAATCACTCGAAACACGCGTTGAAAATTTCAACTCACGCGGCACGGAAACGACCCTTCGAAACTCCTCTTTGAAAAATCTACGAGGCGAGCGTGATTTTCGTCGCTATAAAATTCGGCCGTGAATAAATCGTGTAAATTTTTCATGAAACTGAGCTCGCGAAGTGCATACGTACGTACATACGTTTAATATACGTGGGCGCATGCAATGGTGCAGGTATGAAGTTTATCTTCTTTAAAAAGTGCCAATAACGTTGGATATTTCAATTCGTTTTGAGACAGAACCGTGTCACGTAACCTATTCCCTATCCTCTCGCGTTATACGTATATCTCCTTTATCACTCTTTACTTCGATGTTACTTTTCTCCTTTCACTTTATGTGAGAATTCGCGGCGCCCTTGTCAAACTTTGTACTACTACTCGAAATGAAATGTCAGGGACAACTCGCCTCTGCTGCTACATGCCGCTTCTTCTTCTCTTCCACTTCTTCCTCTTTTTCCCCAGATTCTAACCAATCTCCACTTCTCGTCCATAGAGTTTTTTAATTTCCTCCTCGCGATATCCAGTACATACATGTATATTCTACTCTCTCGCATGCTCCGTTAAAAGTCCACGGGCCGTATCGTGAGGATTCTGATCAAAACAATGCGAAATAATTCTTTTCATTCGG
The DNA here is from genome assembly GCF_917208135.1 of Athalia rosae. Classification (NCBI taxonomy): domain Eukaryota; kingdom Metazoa; phylum Arthropoda; class Insecta; order Hymenoptera; family Athaliidae; genus Athalia; species Athalia rosae. Next base: position 16,798,491 of record NC_064026.1, read on the forward strand.
TTTTTTTCCAAAGGAGTCATTAGCATTGGTTAATTTCAAACTGACGATATTAGCATTTTTCTTCCGGTGGAGATGATAACTATATACGTACCGATTTCATCACCGCGATTACGATCACCCCACTCCGCAGTTGATAAAATGAAATTTAAATACATGCCAAAGAAACCCTTAATTAATACAAGAAGTATTAAAATCTGCGGCAGCTGTCACACGCGGTATGCGATATCTCATTCGGAAGCGAAGAGAAAAAGGAGAAACGAAAAAAAAAAAGAAGAAATTTGGACGATTGTTATATTTCTCGATTACGTAACGATTAGTCAGATGATATACTTACGATTAGATACATGAACTTCGTACATGATAATCTCTATTAAACTGACAATGAGTACATATGTGTTTGGGTTTCTAATTTCAAAGTTTACCGAAGAAACTATATAAGGCACGAGAGGGGGTCGAAGGGCCTGGAGGGTTTGTCTGATCGTCTTATTGTCTTAGGCCGGATCGTTTGTCTTCTCTGCCGAAGTTAATTATTATCAAATCTTGACGAACGATCGCTGTAAGGAGGGGAAAAAAAAAAAAAAAAAACACGAACAAACGAGAACAAGGCCGACCTGTTACTGCGAGGTCTGTTGGTGCGCAAAGGACTCCTCGGGGAAATTTAACGCAACGATTCGGAAGCAAATAGTTTTACCCTTAATCGATTTATAATCGAAATAAAATAACTTGCGACCTACGACAACGAGAAAACAAAAGAAAAAAAAAAAAAAGAAGAAAACAGACGTCTCGAGGAAAACTGTATAGACAAGAGGGAAGAAGGCCACACGTCCCTGGAATCATTTTGCGAGCTCACGATTCGAACCTAGTTCAAAAATTAAGCCCACTTCGGCGACGTCTTTCGGTTATCTGCACGGCTCAGGCCTCCTCCAATTTCTTCTGAGTCACGATTTTTCGGCGAGAAAATAAAGGAAATTTTCTCTTCTCGTGGACGCGTCGAGATCGGTCATCTTTAGCGTCCGGCGATTCGCTTCTATATACCGTCTCTGACCCGCGCGTAACGATCATCCCTATATATATATGGGCCATTCCACGTGAACCGGATCAGTCACCTCTCAGATATTTTTTTAATTTAGCATGTCGATTGTCCATGGGGAGTTAGATTTTTGTGCCGAAGGATTTTTGAATTAGTGCAAATTTCGATTTATTATGAACAATCGAAAAATTGAGAGGCGGTTTCTTTAAAAAATCATAACTTCGTCAAAAATGATGTGAGATTTAATTTTTTTTTTTAAATTTACGCGGATGAGGCTATAGATTTATGAAAAAAATAAATCGTGCCGAAAAAGTTTATTTATCATTTGTTTATTTGACAATGAATTTTTAAATGATTTTTAAAACACTGATGGATAGCACCAAAAAATTTAAAAAAAATGCTGACATATACTTTGAACTATACTACAGCCTGTGAATTAATTTCAGAGATGCGTTCGGCTTTGTTTTCGAGTAAAAAATCATCGAAGTTGGCGGCGCGCATAAATTCGAGCTCGTCGACGCCTATGCGCGTGATGACGCGCGTCGAGCGACAGAGACCCTATCTACTCTCTACGGACGCTACTTGGTGTACGCTCGACCGCGGTATTCACGAGTCATTTTCGCGATGATAGACACCGTTAAAAAATCTGAAAAAAATTCCATAGCTTCCCCATAACACGGCAAAGCGATAGAGTAAATTCCAGAGATGTGTTATTTTTCGTTTTCGAGATATAGGGACGCATTGGGACTCCGCGCTCGCTACTTGGTAGACACTCGGCGGCGGAATTCACGAGTCATTTTCGCGATGATCGACACCGTTTAAAAATCTGAAAAAAATTCCATAGCTTCCCCATAACACGGCAAAGCCATAGAGTAATTTCCAGAGATGTGTTATTTCTCGTTTTTGAGATATTATTGTGGCTTAATATGTCCAAGTAGCAAGCGCGGAGTGCCATATGCGTCCCTATATCTCGAAAACGAGAAATAACACATCTCTGAAACTTACTCTATGGCTTTGCCGTGTTATGGGGAAGCTATGGAATTTTTTCCAGATTTTTTAACGGTGTCTATCATCGCGAAAACGACTCGTGAATACCGCGGTCGAGCGTACACCAAGTAGCGTCCGTAGAGAGTAGATAGGGTCTCTGTCGCTCGACGCGCGTCATCACGCGCATAGGCGTCGACGAGCTCGAATTTATGCGCGCCGCCAACTTCGATGATTTTTTACTCGAAAACAAAGCCGAACGCATCTCTGAAATTAATTCACAGGCTGTAGTATAGTTCAAAGTATATGTCAGCATTTTTTTTAAATTTTTTGGTGCTATCCATCAGTGTTTTAAAAATCATTTAAAAATTCATTGTCAAATAAACAAATGATAAATAAACTTTTTCGGCACGATTTATTTTTTTCATAAATCTATAGCCTCATCCGCGTAAATTTAAAAAAAAAAATTAAATCTCACATCATTTTTGACGAAGTTATGATTTTTTAAAGAAACCGCCTCTCAATTTTTCGATTGTTCATAATAAATCGAAATTTGCACTAATTCAAAAATCCTTCGGCACAAAAATCTAACTCCTCATGGACAATCGACATGCCAAATTAAAAAAATATCTGAGAGGTGACTGATCCGGTTCACGTGGAATGGCCCATATATATATATAATATATATGTATATATAACGCTCTGCACGTCATCGATCCACGCATTTGCAGAGGAAAAGAGCTTCGGACGCGATTTCGTTTTATCTCGATTTTTCCGTAGCTCGTACGATTTTTGAGCGATTTCGGTGCTCCGCGGGTTCGAGTCGAGATATTTCCCTCTCGCGGGGTACGGAGTACGGGCGTAACTCGATCGTTCCGCAAAGTTGTTGACGGAACGGTTTACATTGCTCGGTTTTGTTGTCCCGACGAAATTCTCATTGTCGAAGTTTTCAGTCAAGTACATCGTCGCGGATGTTTACGAATTTACCGAACCGCGCGAATACCGTATACGCTACATAACCGCCTGCTGCAGGAACTGATTACGGAATACGTTATACCACGTATACATATTTATTACATAACCATATCGCATCAGATTAGTTCGCTCCCTTCGCTCGATACGACAAACGTGTAGAATCTGCGTACCTACGCCCGGTTAGGTTGATTATGGGGATCGGATCGATGCGAAAAACTTGTCCAAACGCGCGAAGCGATTCGCTGTCTAGTTGGCCTTTGGTCTCGAGTCCAGATTTATGAATAATAGGGCGTTTAAAAGAAAAAACATTTTTTTTTTTCTCGTTGGTGTGGAAAAGTTGAAAGTACACTTAAAAACAAGAATTTAGGCGCCTATTGGAGCCCTCAATATTGATATTGAGGTTTGCTTCAATCCATTTGTAATGTTTCCATTTAAATAACACGGGCGAATTTTTTTTTTCATTTTTAATTTTAATTACTTCGGAATGGCTTGTTTCCGCAATACCCCAGTGAGAAGTGTTATAGGAAATTTCACGCTGTACAAAAAACGTCTGGTGGTCAAAGTTCCTCCGATCAACCGTTTCAAAGATATCTGCGATCAAAAGTAACATCAATCAACAATTTCAAATATTTTCTAATAAAATTGCGAAAAAAAATCATACTTTATATTTATATCGTTTTTTGTTATAAAGATTTGGTTGTTTGGTAAAATCTATTAGTATTCGGTGGAAAATAAAATAAATTTGTTATAAAAGAGACCCAAAAATCATTTGTTTGATATATTTAACTTTTATATTTATGTATTTGTGCTTTTTGTGAATTACGTATGGAGGAAATGAGCAAAAAAAAAGTTTAAAATCTCCAATTAACAGAATTCAATTGAATGTACAAAAGATAACAATATAAATATAAAGTATGATTTTTTTTCGCAATTTTATTGGAAAATATTTGAAATTTGTGATTAATGTTACTTTTGATCGCAGATATCTTTTAAACGGTTGATCGGAGGAACTTTGACCCTCAGACGTTTGTTGAAGAGCGTGAAATTTCCTATAACACCTCTCACTGGGATATTGCAGAAACAAGCCATTCCGAAGTAATTAAAAATTCAAAAATGAAAAAAAAAATTCGCCCGTGTTATTCAAATGGAAACATTACAAATGGAACGAAGCAAACCTTAATATCAATATTGAGGGCTCCAATAGGCGCCTAAATTCTTGTTTTTATCAAGAAAAAAAAAATGTTTTTTTTCTTCTGAAACACCCTAATGAAGATTTTACAAAAAGAAAATATCAGAAATCGGAAACAACGCGATCGACCGGCTATTTCATCGGTCCGTCCGCTAATTCCGTTCCTCGAGGAATTCGTTTGAACGAGTAGTGCGGGGGGTTGACCTTGGTCCGGGAAATCGGGTGATGTAAATGTTGAGGATTACCCTGGGTCCAGGCGATCTCTATCCGTACAAGCGTAGCGTGACGCTGTACGGTGAAATAGTTAAGTAGGTCGGGCGTTCGATTGCTTCCATTATTTTTTCGAATAAAGTGTTAGGCGGTAGTCCGAATTTCTGCCGGTGGGACAACGCGCTTTAATTCAGGACACTGCGGATATCCCTCCGCGGGAACAATGCGGAGGAAATGAACGGTCGCGGGGATAATGTCGTCTAGAGCGGCACACCGGCCTGAAAATTCAACCGACGCACGCGTGTCGGTGTCGTCTGATTATATAATTACCGCCCAATGTCACTTTTTCAAGGGCTGTCACATACTCTCGCCGCGTTACACGGATGGAAAATTTTTCGGTGGATTCATGATTCGACACAAGCGTATACACGTGGCACGGAGGTGCCAGCTGTATTTCAGCTGCAATTACTCACGTTGTATACCGCAATTGTTACGACGAAGATCGTGCTCGACCTTGACTAGATTCGGAATCAGGAACCGTAGCCGTAATTCGGCTGGAATCGTCGTTGTCATTTTCTCCGACGGGAAAGAAGAAAGTTCGAGTTATTCGAGGGTGAAATTCGATAAATCGAACACCCCGTACATGGTATATCTAGCTAATATTTCTGAAAGCTGGTGGCAGAACAGATAAGCGCGACGGCGAGGGAAGAGGGTCATTTTTGTCGGTAAGCGAGGGGCTGCATGGAGGTAAAATCGCTTTCAATCCCTCCCCGTAATGACAATCGACGTCTACCCGCTGGTATCGCGTTACTTTCGACGACGACATTTGGCATTATTATATCTGCAAGTGTACCGTACAATGCATGCGAACGGGCATTCACCACGGCGTTATTACTTCTACTGTCCCCACGTTGATCGTCCATTCGCATAGAAGCAACGCTACCTTGTACATACGTACATTACACCGATAATGAACTCCGCACGCAAAGAAAGTTACGTACATCGAACTCACCGGAGGATAATTTCTATTTTTACGCTTATGGTGAATTTTACTCGACCAATGGGTTGTCTCATTCTATTTTTCATTCGATCCGATGCTCGCTCTCTCAATTTCGTCGCATTTGGCTGAGGTATAGGTAACCGAAAAATTGAAAAAGAATAACGATCGAGGTAGAGTATAAATAAATTCACAACCAATTTCTATTCAACGGTGATCCAGCTTACGATTTTCCATTTTCGCGTGTCCACATTGTTTTGTTCGATCTTCCGATTGAAATGCCGATAATTCTGGCAATGTTGTCGTACACATTGCGAACGCACGGGAGTGCAGCGGTACGTATTCGGCGAGTCGGTGTTAACAAGGAGGCGTCGTTTCGCAAAATACCCTCGAAAGAAACGTGAGCGGGACCTGAATTACACGCGGTCCCCCCAGTCCCTTTAGTTTTTGCGGGTTACGTACATAACGGATAGCCCTCGAGGCATCGGTAGGTATACCGCGCGTACGTGATATTTGACAGAGTCACGTTTGTTTCGCATGTACAACCGTTCCGGACAGCAAAGGGCCTGGAAGGTTGTACTATACGTCTACCGCGTCTATAAAGTGGCCGAAGCGCTACCGCGTGAAACAGGAATAAGATCATGTAAACGAGGAAAAAACGAAAGTGGCGATAAAAAAAAGGCCAAGTAAAAAAAGGGAATACCTATTACGGCTGTGTTAGCGAGATCTGCGGCTTCTGAAATTGTATCTGATAAAATTCAAGTTCCAATTTACCGCTGCCCGCCGCTGTATGACGGAAGATTCTAGAAAAATATAGATCGCATCTCTTATTCAAAATGTCACGATATGAGTGCAATCCTCTTACAGGTTGGGTTAGGTGGGTACACACGTACACATCTCGGAACGGTATCTTTTCCCTTATTTTTCTGTTTATTTTATTTTATTTTGTTTTTTTTTTGGTTTTTTGTTATGACTATTAATGAGTTATGAATAAAATATGGATTCCATATAAATAAACATAGATGACTTTGCGATGCACGTGCAATTGTTGCATATACGATCGTGCCTGAACACTAATAGCGTTCTCGTCAATGAATTTGGAAATATAAGTTTACCCAAATCGTTCAATTCAAGGTGTCCAATTTTTTCACGTATTTTATATTTTTCTCTAAAGACGAAAAGAGGATTTCATCAATAATATATGAGCCACGGGTTGTAAGGATCATGAAAATTCACGCGGCATGGCGTTATGCAAATTATCATAGTGAATTAAGGTGGGTGGGATCGAGCCGTGAGGAATTAATTATGATCTTCAGATTCCTAGATCCGACTAAAATTATCCCCTTGTATACCCCTCGATCATTTACCGCGGCTCAATGTATCAATGGCCGCTCCCGGGAGAGGCACTCCGAACTCTTTACCTTCTCCCCTTCGTATATATAAGTTTTTTTTCTTCCCTCAGGTTTTCTCAATCTCCCCAACATAATTATCGTCGTCGTCTTTTTTCATTAATTACTTCTTTTTTTTTTTTATCATCGACTTATTCGAACATCGTACACGCGTGAAGTTTTCGCATGAAATTCAAATTATCGTCCGCCATTTTTTCTCCCATCGCTCGTTAGCCAACGGCTTAAATTCGAGATGACGTTCCTCCCGGGGTTGTCGCGGTAACAATTTTCCCGCCAATTACAGCCGCAGCAAAAGTTCCGCTATCGAATGATGCCGCGGACGCGAATCTCCCACCCTTCTTTCGTCTCCGTATACTCTCTACGTCCCCCTCGGCCCCCCGTAATTTTGCGATAATACAGCGAAATTCTCAGCTCAATTATAGTTGCAGGCGTGTACTCGTAGATACGATTATAATACCTTATACGCCAGTCGTTCCACAATGATCTAGTAATTAGTACAAAAAAACATGAACAATAACACGCTCGGTAAATTAGTCTGGAGATTTATATATATCTATAGGATATAATATCCACCGTGGTGCGGATGCGCTGCAATTATCTTAACGAAGCCGAGATTCAGGGATGAGCGGTGAAAAATTAGAATCTATGTATGTACACACCCGCATGGCGGCGATCAATCGACCGGTCAACCGATAACAGAGAAAAATAGATCACAGAAAAATGGGCTTTCAATTCCGTTTCGTTTTTTTTTTTTTTTTTTTTCCTACACTCCATTAGTGTACGCCTACGTACTTACCTGTCTATTTTGCAAAGATGATTATGCAACTTGAAATTGATTCACACCACCAGACATTAGGAATTTATATAACGCATCGTGCGTAAGTTTGAATAAATATGTGCACGTGCGAGTAATAACGGTCAAAGGGTTCGGCTCGTCTGGGATAAAGAGAAAGAGGTGGAGATTGATATAAAAAAAAAAAAAAAAGAAGCCACAGTTGCTTATACCGAAGACCTTTCTTATTTATTTTCATGCCTTCTTCCACCACAATCACTAAAGAAACACCCTTTCTCCTCATATAAGCGTTTGTCTGTTTCGTTAGCTTCTAGAGCTTTCGGACGGGATGGCAAAAAACGGTCTGACTTTTATTCCGAGGGTTAAGAATTTATTTATTTATTTTTTCCATCCCTCGTACCTCTTCGTCTCATTCGTTCATTTATTTTCCTACTTTTTCATTTTATCTCAAGCTGATCCGACCTCTTCAAGCTCCGCCGCGATACAAAAGAATTTCAAATGCTCATTTCAATGATACAAGGCCACCGGATTGTTAGATGCAAAATTTCCGGATAAATTATAGTATACGGAGGATTGGGTGAAAAACGATCGAAAGAAGAATGAAAAAAATAAAAATAAAAATAAATAAATAAACGTCATCCTTACCGCTGGTAAAATATCTGGAGATGTTGAAACTGATTGTGAAAGTCCGTATCGTCGCAGCGACGCCGTCGGTAAATTTGAACTAGCGAAAATTTATCGGATTCGCGGTGATCTTTTTTTCGCCTTCCAGGGTTCTTCTGTTTGAATAATGTAATAAGGTATCTACTCCGATGTCTGTTGGCTGTCACGGTCAACGGAAAGGTTAAAAAGAGAATGTAAGACGAGAGTAAATACATAAATATAAGTTCGGATTTACACACACTCGCGACGATCGGATCCATTTTAAAGGCGGTCGGTGACCGGTAATTTGTGAAATATTCACCCTACAGATTTTGTTTCCAGGGTACACGGATTTGAGTGGGGTGATTTTCTCGCGCAGACGGTGCAATCAATTTTGACTATACGGAGCTTTCTAAGCTCCGAATTATATACGTAACGTGAAGTACGATCGGCGATGGCACCTCGTTAGTAAACCTCATTTACTTGTATAGCGTCGCATAAGGATGGGTATTATATTCAAATGGCCTGCAGACTGATTAAGAGCCGTTGCACAGAAAACCGCGCTCGCGTCCCAGTCGCACCGATTTTTGCTCATCACAATCAAAGCAAGAGAAGAACGAAACGAAACGAAGGAATAAAAGTCGTTGTCACCCGTGAAAAATCCACACACGGGGTCCGAGTCGTCCTTTGACCTTCGGGGTGTTTATCGTAGCTTTCCAATCGGCTGTCGCATAAAACGTAGAGTTTTTTCTTCCGTCGTTCCTTCAATTCCTGTTCGAATCGCTACAGGTCTACGGAGGCAGCCTGATTAGCTGAATCATAGATATCTGTGGCTGAATCGTTTTTTTGTTCGCTCAACTGCGGGGCTGAGACCTCATCCCGTTTAAAGAAGTTTAACGGTCGTCAGAAAAGCTGACTCCGTGTCGTGCGAATGCGAAGGCTAGAACTTACATTTATTATTTCGCGAGACTTTTGTCGACGCGAAATATGAATTTCGCGAGTTTTAAAATACGTACGGCGCAAACGGCCCCCGCGAGCTTTCGCTACTGCGGAGTTATATTGTGCGACCGTACATTTTCAAACACATATTAATCAGGGAAAATTCATAAATCTTGCACGGTTTTACCTGTAGTTGCAAAACGTAGAAATAATAAAGTATTTCATATTAATGTACAACATTGCGAAAATTTTTTAGCTGTAATGATTGGCGCGCGAACGAATAATGAGGGACGTGTTATGGCTAATGCGTAAAATAAAAAGAAGAGGATATTTCGAAGAATCGAAGAAAATTTTCTACGAGTCACTTCGCCGAGTGTACAAGAGAAATAATTTTTTTACACAGTTTCAAACAAATTAACGCGCGGAAGTTTGTTAATCTTTTCATTCATTCGTTCGTTTGTTTCATCTTCAATTTTTTTGTTGTTGTTTCGCTTATGTTGCGAAACAATTCGTTCGCCGTTCTTGGAATTGAAGAATTTTTCGCAAACTGCGAAACTCGCCCTGGAGCCACGACGATGTCTGGGCATCGGTAACAACCCCGTATAATGAAAGCGCGGGTTAATTATAACTTCAAAATAAATGCGACCAACGGACGATGCCCTCCGGCCGCCGTTCCATTTCGCGTAATATTATTCGCAGCTTTTGCAGCTCTCGAAGAGATTTCTAAATCTCCGTACGGAGTAGACTGAGAGCTGGAGTTGCAATTGTTGGTCACAGCTACATATCGTGTATCTGTATTATAATAAATCGCACGACAAGGAGAAAACGTTGGGGGCTTCGTTCATTCATTCCTGCTGCGACTTCGCCCCGTCCGTCAGGCGAAAAATGGAGATGAAATCCTCGACCCGGCGACATACCTATAGCGCGTGGCTCTCCCGCCTGCAAGGGTGTCAGTTTAAGCCGGCCGCGGAGGGGAAAAATATACTAAAACATTGAAAAAAAAAAAAAAAAAAATATCAACAGAAAAAACCTCGCAGCGATTACAAGCTCGTAGCGCTGGCGCGGAGCGTCGAGCTTCGCTTCGCCAACTCCCATCAACCGCATCGACAGGCTGTTAACGAAGTATATCAAATATTGCGAGCATTGCAAACACAGTCTAAGCGCGCGTCGCCGATACGATGTACTTTGGATAATACAATAAATCCCGCATATCACGTGATCGTCGAAAAGTTGTATGCGTGCACTCGCGCGGTTCACATATGCGCGCACACACAATAAGCTGCTGAAAGCTTGCGGTCGTTCAAAAATTCTCACGGATAATAGCGACCGTGAAACAAAAATGGAGGGAAAAAAAGGAATTTCAACCATCCCGTGTTGGAAGAAAATGGTGAAAAAGTACGGGACTTTGTATCGTTCGTTTTTTATTTTGTTTTGGCGTTTTTTGGGGGTGCGAGTGCAATTATTCCAGAGATTCTTCGACTGGCGCGTGTTTCTCACTGGTCGTTGTAGCTGTTCAGATGATTTATGATTCACGAGTTTGGAGTATCAGCTGGTTGTTAGATGTACGTATGTTTGTATACGATATACCTACGTTTATGCGGATGTTTAATTTCGAAACACGTTTGATTACGAAAGCGCCGATATGGTAGGAGAAATACAACAAACTCGGATGGAAGTAAGAATTTTTATGGATTTTAAGAAAACCAAAATAAGAAGGAAAAAAAAAGAAGAAACTAATTCGATGTCGACGATCAAATTTATATCTCGCTACCGCAACGAATGAACGCGCGCGCGGCTGCAGTTTTGAACCGTCGGAATTACATTTTACGATAAAAAATCTGATCATTTTTACGGGATTGGTCCGCAACGACTTTTTTCCCGTCGGATTATAATTGAAACGTAGGATGTATAAATCGAGTAAACGATGTATTCAATTATTACGAATTGGATGTATTGTTATATTAGTTTTTGTCATAAACGCAACAAAAAATCTTGATATTCCATTGTGCTTGGGTAGCGGTTTTTGGGGGTTACCGAAAATCGTCATGTAATAAATTATTCTCCGGGGCATCCGCTCGGATCATAAATGGATTGAATTTTCAATAAAATTCACAATGTCGCGTTATTATCGGTACCCGCTACAGATATACGTTCAGCCGAACGAATTTTAATACCTGATTCGACAAATCGATCGAACGTACTTTTTATTATAACGTCATTCAAAATCCTCTACTCCGCTTCCAATTAATCCGAATATAACTTTGTCCGATCGACGTGCCGCCTTATTCGAGACTTCATCCCTTGCGCTCTCTAAAATTATTGTCTGTCATACGCGGGGAGAATACGAAAAAAAAAACAAAAAAAAGAAAAAAAAGGAACGGAAAAATCCGCTCGTCAATTTCGACGAAACGTTTTAGATTTTCAAAAGGTATTTTACACTCCGTTTGATTTACGTTCATCTCTAACATGTAGGGCGATACGCCCGGGGTGAATTGCCTCATTATTTCACCCCGGCTCAATATCGTTTCTGTCTGCATTCCTTTTCCTTTCATTTTTATCTCGCGTATTACCGCGTTGTACATCTATACATACGTATATTCCATCCACGCGGGAGGGTGGAAAAACATGAAAGATGAACGACCTCCTGCTTTCGCTTATTGTCCAACGCTGTTTTTGAATTCGGAAGAAAAAAATTAATAAACAAATAAAAACTTCGACGAAGCTCGTCACCCCGTTAAAAGTTTCCAATTTACAGTAAAATCCGAGAGAACAAAGGAGTAAAACGTATTAACGTACAGATATAATCACTCACAATCAGTCGGGCTGGAGCTTTAAGTTGTATTCGAGGGGACGTCCTGGTCCCGTGAGAATTGCTCGACGCTCTTTGTTATATCCCCTTTGAAAAGCCTCATCGTCGCATACCTTATCACCCCAACGTTTTTGTTTGTTTTTTTGGTTTTGTTTATTGTTTTTTTTTTTCTCTTATTATTACGTACGTGAACTAATCATTCGAGAAAATAGAACACTGTGAAAGCTCAATTATTATTACGTAAGGATTGTTTTTTTTCTCTCGCTTCTTTCAGTCTTTGTTTCTTTTTTTTTTTTTTTTCACTTCCGCACTATCAAAAGAAGAGAATACAAAACGAAAGAAGAGTAAACTCTTCGCTTGAAATCCGGACCTCAGGAATTTTTATGATCGTTGTCGTTGTTATTTATATTTGTCGCGAATTCCTTAGATCTGTAAAAATTTGACGCAGCGTACCAGCTGACGTAGAAAGTTTGGATTCATATTCCACATTCCGCTAATTATGAATGAAAATAAACGAAACGGTTTACTTTATTCCACCATATGTATTCACTGAAAATTTTCAAAAATTATTCAATGAAAATAATGTTCGAATTATAATTTTTCCTGTAGTTTATATCAGTACCTCGTAGATTTTTTTCCAAACTTTCAATCTATACGTGTCCGCATTTGATTGTTCAATGTGACAATTCGCTGGTATTGGTCTACGTTAACTATTTCTTAACATGCGTATAACGCATGAGTTACGTCGAATCGTTATGAAAGTATTGCGATTGTTATTGGTTTTTTTTTTTCCTCGAATTCCCCGGTAGGGATACGAAAAACGGAATATTTATTTTTATTCAATTCCGAGTATTCGTCGCGCCGCGTCTTCGCGTGGCACTGGTCGGTGGGAGTCCGCGCGCGCTTTCTCTTCGCCGAGGAACAAACGAAAGCAGAGCTTCAGACGCAAGCGCGCTTGACTCGTAAAACGTAAAAGCTTCGTCCTCGTGTTGCGGTTGAACTTTTTCAAATCTAACTTGACACCCTTACTGTTATTGTCGTCGCGATTATCATCATTGTCATTAATAGAGTCACGAGACGTAACGTGCGGCGTGAAGATTTGTCCCCAGATTGATATTTTCACAGCCTTTTCGCGGTCTTTCGCTTCTCTCTCGTCTCTGCCGATATTGAAATTCGTCACTTGTATACTTTTATACACGTAGGAGGCGATTATTCACTATTCTCCATTTCGTTCGAATTTTTTTTCTTTTTTCGTCCTTCAATTTCTAATGTGTTTTCACTCCGACCTGAAATAGCCGCTGCACCGGTGAAAATGAACGTCGCGAAGAATATATTTGGGCTCCGAGAGACCGGGGCGCCCGTGACAATCGGCAGAGAAGGATCTTCAAGAGGTCTTCGAGGGTTGACGAGAACGTAAAATACGAGAGGGAAGCCGAGAGTTGGATATCCTGCGATGTCTGCAGGTCGGCGCTTTTAATCAACGAAACGTTTAATTTCCTGCTATATGTATATAATTCCTGCGTAGAATACCGTAAGCGTATATAGGTATACGTATACGTCGAAGCTTTTGTCGGAGCATCTGTCGCGATATACCCACAATATATATATATCTATACGTATAACGTCGTTAATGTTTAATATTTAAATCGGCCGCGCTATATAGCCGAATAAAACGATTATCTGGAGGGTGGAACGAGTCCGATTTTCAGGTTTCTTGGTACGATTGGAATGAAAACATCGGGTCTATTCAATGCCAGAAAGAGAAGAGGGATCTTTCTCGGATGAGGATATACCTGTAGATAAGGGTTTACGCAAATAAGAAGTTTGATACTTCAGTCCGAGGCAAACGATCTCCATTTAATTGTCAGCTGTCTAAATATTCCGGAATACTTCTGAAATTAGTCAACGTAATGCGAAATAGATAAATAAAGCTCGAGCACGGGAAAAGCACAAAACTAAAACAAGAGAACACGATCCGTACCGGCTGCTGCTGCCGTTCTGTTTCGTTGCTCGTTGTTTGAGAGATGACGGCGGCAACGGTGTTAATTAAGCACAACAAGATGAACTAAAATATCAGAGGATGAGTAAAACTTTGGGTTTTCCAACCCGTGTAATTCCGTTGTCTTATAACGTGGAGAAAATTTGAAAGTATGCTTCGAAGAAAACTTTATGGCCCGTATTAATTTAACTCTCATATAAAATATGGTGTACAGTTTCGCTTTCGGAATTGGAAATGTGACGGATTATTTCGGTCCGGTTTGGCCAAACGTACGTTTGTTTTGTTCCTCTTATTTTATTTATTGTACATAATTAATAAACTTCACTTAGCCGGTTATGTATACGGGACATTTATTATCCGTGGGGAAAATGAATGGGAGTTCGAGGCGCTCGTGTTGGGGTGATATTATGGTATAGCGAGTGGGTCAATCGCAGAAGGTAGTCTGCAAGCCTGCTTTAAATAATTGACTCGTGGTTTCCCTTACCTATATTATACCTTCTTCGGCATTGGCGTATAGATCTGAGCTCCTTGCTTTTAACCTTCCTATTCTCACTGATCGATATATACTTTGTTAGAACCGTACAAAGGTCAAAGTATTCCCATTCGAATCCGACGTTTCTTAAAATCATTACGCCAATTGAAGAACTAAACGTCTCGTCTGCATGGCCATCCGACGCACCGCCAACTGCCCGCGGTCCTTCGACAGACGATAAAAAAGCTCTCCTATTTAGGTGCTGTGCACGTATACCTATATTCATGATCCTAAATAAATCGTGTGACTTGCTTTTAGTCGGAGTTTTTTTTCTTTCCTGATTATTTTCAATTTTTTTTCTCCTTTCTTATCTGCTACACACATGATAAATATTATATACGTATTGTATTTTATCTTATGTACAGTTATGAATAACTATCTACCTATCGGCTTGTGTACATATGTGCCGAACTTTTTATGGACATTAAAAGGACGAGGAGAGATAAACGACCGCGCAAGTTTTAACGTCGTCGCGAGTAGGTATATAGGATCGGGAGTCTGCAAGGGGTGAAAAAAAAAAACAAAATAAAACAACGGAGAGTAACTCTGTATACGTATTTATAGGAGAAGTTAAAATTAAACACGATATGCAAAAATTGACAGGTGTCGTAAAAAGTTGTGATTCTGAAGAGAATCATTCCGAAAGACAAGAGTAAATTGATGCGAAAATACTTCCCTATAGTATGTACACGTGGCGTAACAGGCACGCGTGTAGAAGTAGCTCGGATATTTCGACGATAAATATTTCATACGAGATGTAAAATTTTTATGGCATTCGCCGCTGAATTACCGATAAATTTTACGTCACGTCGAGAATTCCACCTGTACGGATACGCGTACGAGATCCAAAGCGAACTACTGTACGGATGAAATGATTTATCTTCAAAACGGCTGCGTGTACGCTATAATAACCCGTGATATACCTATGAACGCATCTTTGAATTTCCGTCAGAAGTATATATGCATATACATGCACATGCAGATATTGAAATCTATATTCCATCTGTAACGTGAAAATGTATACCCCGCAGGTACCTTTTCGCCAGAACCAAATGGTATGGATTTTTAATTTTAAGGGCCAGTCAAATTCTATCTCGAGAGTGGCTCGAGTTATTTACGCTCTCCGGTTAACTGACTCACTGACTAATTGTACGTACTTGCTACTTACTTGAGCTCAAAAATCAGCGTTCAGGTACGAGGGCGCTCAACGACTGGAGGGTAAATTTCAGCTGCGCGAAACGGGACAATTACCGAGCCCATATATAAGTGTATCAGGTATTACTTTACATTGAATAAATCTTCGGCGAGGTGGAAGTTCAAGGTCGGATATGATTCGACGACTTATTACTCAAGCATATAATTAAAACACAGGTATAACGGCGTGTAACGACCGCGTCGAGTCGCTCGCGGGAATTTCAGAGATTTTCTTCTCCTGCAGTTTTTTACTCTTCACGAATACCTGACGAGTTTACATGAAATTTCGGAGCGGCACGACATTGTCTAAATTCTAATTGTTAACCGAATATAGCTATGCATGTACACAGAGCGCTGGTAACAAGTGCTCGTTATTGGAGCATACCATACTTACCGTGTTATACAGCTCCGATCTTTGCATATATCCCTGCACGTACGTAACAATATCTGCGGCCTGTCGTTACAATGTTCGACAAAATTTTTTTCCCAGGTATCAAAAGCTGACAACCTGTTCGAGTAGATAATGAACAAAAAGAGAATGCAATGAATTTTTTTAAAAACATCAAAGTCTCATTTCTCGACACCGGATTCCGTTCGGAAATTGAATATACATATTTCCGATGAATGTTTTCATTTTGTTTTTTTTTCTCGCGGTGCAACTGAAATGCGGAATAAGCTCGAGAAAATACGAATAAGAGTCGAGCTTTTTTCCATGCGCCCTGATCGATTTTCACGTTTTTCCTTTTTATTTTTTTGATATTCCAAAAGTACTCCATTCTCGTAGTGTAATGACCACGCGGACGGGCGACTTCCCCCCTCCCCCCCCCCCCCCCAAAAAAAAAAGCATCAGGGAGATTTAAAAAACGTAAAGAAGAAGTGAAATCCTTGAAAAAAGCTTTCTAACGAAGGGGAATGTCAACTCACATATAACTTTCCTAATCACGCATTTACATATATTTATTAAACTGCACGTACATACCAACTTCCTCATTTATGAACATTATGCAAATTTTTAACCTCGCAGCTTTTGGCAAGGCCAGGGTGGTGAATTTTACGATGTTCAATTTTATCAGAGCCAAATTACAGGTATATACATATACGTAATCAAGTTCATTTTCGTCGAGTCCAAGTTGAAAATATGATGTTACAAATATCGCGGTGCTTTTCTTCTTTTCTTTCTTGAAGAAAAAAAAAACAAAAAAATTGAATCAACGGAAACTTTCGTGTTCAACAAATTTTTATTCCGGATTTCGCTCAAGTATTGTGAAAAACTTTTTGAACCAACCTGTACAATTTGGACGCAAGTTATCGTTATTACGACGAAACTCCGACTATTGGGACACGACCTTGAAAATAGGGTATGTTGTATACAGGGCGATCTTAAAAGCTCAATTTAGCCTTATCGAGCCGAGCAACAGGTATATGTGAAACGGTGCTTCTCAATAAAGTTCAGTACCTCGTTTTTGCTACGAACAACCGTACTTTCTCGCACCCAACTTTCAGACGACAAGAAAAAAATGATAAGTATTCATAGAAAACCGTTCGAGACGTCTCCGGAATAACGTAATTTCGAGGGTAAAAACATTCGAGATCCGTTTGTTATGCATGTAAATTTCCGGCTTCCTGTCACATCAATTCGAAGATTGCCAGTATTGCGATTGCGATTTTTGCTCATCGTTTTTTATTCGCCTTACATATTATTTAATCCGTTTTGGCACGTGAAATGTGAATCCTTTCGGTGTGATGTATGCTGCAAATAATTGAAGGGATCAAAAGCTTTTCAGGCAGTGCTGCGCGGGAATTGTCGGCGTAATATTCGCACTCCACAGAAATACATATTTCATTTACATGGGTTTGAATAAATTTACTCTTGGTAACGCCGCCGCGTACTTTATACGATGAAATTTTCTTTTCATTTATTTATTTAGGTACTTTTTTCTTTTCACTCTCTTACAATCAGCTGATCTCGTGTTGCGATATAATTACACAGCTGTGACATAATCGGTCATTACTGATATTCGACTCCCTCGTTCAGTTGCGATGGAGAAATTAGAGACAAATCCCACGTGAAAATTCAAATCCTATCGCGTGTGCTTAGCTAAGTCCTATCGAAAGATAATTTAAAAAAATTAAAAAAAAAAAAAAAAAAAAAAACACCAACAAATAAAACAGGTATTATGTAACTTTTGAGATAAAAGCGAAAATCAGTCACGTATTAATATCAATAAGCTACCTATAGTTGCGCTCTTACAATTAGTCGTTTCGTTTGTGGATCGAAACAGCTAGCTAAACGCCCGGAGATAACGATTCGTATCATTCCATCGATCGGTATGTGCAGTGGCTCGTGTCAGCTCTTGTAGAAGAGCAACGGAATCGAAGTTCGGGCGTACCATTTCGGTACATGCGATTTTACAAACGGCTGATACATCTCCACAGAAATTAGTAAGTCAATTTCTATAAGTATACGTGCTCACAATTACAGATTTTGTTGCACACACTCCAAGTTATCTGATTCCGATTATAATTTCAAAGTCAAGCGTTTAATGGAATCTCCTTATCGATTCTACTTTCACGTTATCTCGATCTCTACCGTATTTCGTTCAATAATTGTATACGTGAACCAAAGCATAAGGGAAAGGTGTTGTTGCTTTTTATTTTATTTTATTTTATTTTATTTTATTTTTCAATTTCAATTTCCATCAAAGTGCCCGGTACGAGCAGTTATCGATGGAATCTGGATATTATGTGGAATGAGAACAGGTGTGTTTTTTTTTTTCTTCTCGCGTTATAAATTTATTCTCCGTCAACAAAGTGAATAGAACATTGAAAAACAGGCGAAAAATGTCAATTCGCAGAGACACGGTTAGGAGGTGGGAAATTTAGGAGCATTTTCATATATTACAGCCAGCTTTTAATTATCGTGCTCACACTCCAACAAGCCTGTCCTAATGCATTCTGGGTAGTTATATCTGAAACCTTAAACGATGCAATATCCCACAATTTACCCGGGACTATTTTTCTCAACTTGTCTCCATTATTGCGCAAAGTTCTTCGTTATTTTTTTCTTCTATCCGTCGTTATACAGGGTGAATCCTTCAACTCTGTCAACCCGTCAGGGGTATGTTGGGGCTGCTCAGACAAGCATTTTGAGGTAACACACTTATGGTCGGAAACTCCTCCTTACGGCTGTGGCGGGCTTTGGAGTTTTGTTTTTTAAATTTTTAAAAAATTTTTTTTTTGTTTTTAATTTTTTCTTTATGGTACCCAGTTTCCCTCGCGTGACGATTAACTGCAGAGAAAACTTGCCTGTGGGGAAAAGGTCGGTTTGGGAACCGTTCACGATACCAGCGTTGCGCAGCGAGTGAATTCGAATCATTGGCGCGGTACGCATAATGCACATCTGTTAGCTCGACCCAAGTAAGGCGGTTCATAATTACTCGACTTGTCATTGTACCGACGAGACACTAAGAAGTACGTTTTTTAGCGCAGAACAAACCATTACGTTCGAATCCGAGCGAAAGTAGGAGCAACCCCTGGGTACCAGAAAAAAAAAAAAAATGAATAAATAAATTTTAAAAAAATCTTCAAAGCCCTCCACAGCCGTTAGGAGGAGTTTCCGACCATAAGTGTGTTACCTCAAAATGCTTGTCTGAGCAGCCCCAACATACCCCTGACGGGTTGACAGAGTTGAAGGATTCACCCTGTATTTATACGATCATAAGACGTGTGTACGAACGTACCATACTTTATTATGGCGCAGAGAAAGATGAACTTCCATGCAGATGATGCGGTTTTTAAAACGTCATGCGATGCAAGATTAAATGTTATAATTGAGGTACTTGAATTGATTATTTTGATTCATATAATTTCATTCAGTCAATTTTTTTTTTCATTTTTGTCGCAGTGATCTTCACACGTCGAAAATTTATGGGATATGCGAGACGAAGATTTCCCATCATATCATGGGCATCTGGATACAAGAGACTGTGGTTTCTCGAAGATTTGATGGCGGGTATGACGGTCGGTTTAACTGCAATTCCCCAGGGGATAGCGTACGGAATTGTAGCTGGACTTGATGCTGAAGTTAGTATATGTACATAACGAAGTGCAATTTTAGTTCCTTTATTTTACAACTAACGGGATCGGCACATTATTATCGAGTTTCTATTAACCGTTTGAAAAGGTGGAAGGTAACCCAAATCTTCTGTTTTTTTCTTTTTATAGTATGGTCTTTACTCGGCGTTCATGAGCTCCTTCGTTTACATATTTTTTGGTTCGTGTGCAAATATAACGATCGGTCCAACGGCAATAATGGCACTCATGGTGCAGCCGCTGGTGGCGAAATATGGAGCAGACGTGGCGGTGCTTATATGCTTTTTGAAGGGCTTGATAATTACTTTACTTGGAATATTTCACTTGGGTGAGTTTGTCGTCGTTGATCGTTGGATATTTTTCTTTTTATTCTTTCAATTATTTACAGATGTCTTTTTTGAAAGATGTTTTTTACAATTTCAACCGGCTCACTGTACTTATAATAATGTAACGCGCAGCTGTAGTTGATGCCGTGTGCGGGGTCAGAAATCGGTTCATTCGAGCGCCAGAAAGTAATTTTCATCGGGTATAATTATGATGGCACAGAGTTACTACGGTTGAATCCAATTACTGCTTCTGAAATTTGGTATATATAGATAGCTGGCATGCGAATTAGAAACAGTTTCGAATTCGCGAAATGTTTCGAGAAATTCGATTGAAATTGGATCCGATCAGTAGAAATACCGTTGGTATCACAAAATGAAGACGAAACGTATAATGTATCATAGTACGCATGCTTTGATTTTTCACATCTTCGACTTATAATGCTCAAATTTTCTTCATTTTTCATGTATATAAATAATTCAATTATATCATTTGTTTTTTTTTTTTTGTTGAAACTGCACCCTCCGGGTTTCTATTTTCTCAATCGTGTTCTATTGTATGTTATTTATTTTTCACCTCGAATTATTCCGCATAAGTTTTTCGCTGCTGAAGTTTTACCATTTTTCCCATATGCTTACTCTACTGATTGTGAGTCAATAAATTTGATGAAATATTTTTAACATAATACTTGAAATTTTTCGTTCGAATCAATAAATTGTTTTTTTTTTTTAATTATATATGAGAATGAAATCGCGAAAATTTCTTTGGTTTGCAAACATGTCGTTTTAAAATATGATTTCCGATGTAATGAAATATTCTATGGTGCAATATTATATCAAGAGCATGAATATAATATCATATGCTCAACTCTTTCTTGATGTCTAGCGTGCAAAAATTGTTAACGGAGAGAAACTCATATCTGTGCAACGTAGTCGTACGTAATAACGTGAAGTAAATACTAGAGGAAATTAAAAATGAATACACCTTCCTCCTTCCCCCCCCCCCAGCCTCTCCGTCCCGCCGCCATTTTACCCTTAAGAGAGCTGTACACACGCTTTATGTACTTGACTATAATTTTATTTGTCACTTGCACACCGCCCAGAGACTCACGGGGCTTTTGCACTCTTTATCAACTTTAAACGACTCCGTCATATTTTTCTTGTATCATATGTACGTACCTACCCTTCGTTGGAATTGCAGTCTCTATAGCCATATATCTATACAAGATGACCTCCACCTACCTCCATCAACGTGACGCTATACACAGCTTTCCGGTAGATTGGAAAATCTGATTCTCTATCCGGACCCCATGATATTTTCAATGTTCAATGGCGGGCATGAGAAATTTATTTCATCTTCCCTTCCTTTTTTTGGGCATTTTTTTCCGATTTAGATTTCGAAATTTTTCAAATTCACCCCACCGGCCACCCCCCCAAATAATATCATCATTCGAATAAGATCATGAACTGATAGCAGAATTTGACACGGCACCGAGTGAAAGAAATGCCAGATTAATTTTTTGATGTCGAGTGCTAATTATTTATGCATAAAGCAAAATCTTATATAATATTGAAAATGAAAATTTTGCATTAATTTTTTTCCCTCTGGAGAAAAAAAAACCATGGACAAAAAACAGAAACTGAGACTCACGTTCCGGGAAATGAAATATGAATGCTTACTTTTCTCTTCCTTTCTCTGTGTAACGACATATACATCGAAAGTTATATAGAAACATGAAATGAGAGAATTTATGAAAAAGCAAATGAAAAATATTGAAAAACGAAAGGAAGAAATATCTGGGGGGCGAGCGGGGGTTGGGATTGCAGGGTTTAATTTTATGCGCGTGGAATATTCTATGAAGAGAATAATTCTCCCTGAAGTTCACCGGAGGGAGAGCTGCAGGATATAGAAAATCAAAATATTTAAAATAGATTCACTTCTACTCTTTATACAATGGATCATCCTTCGGGTTTCTCCGTCAGGGGACATCGTCATTGCGTTGAGATATTTTCGAATCCGACTCATAAACCCGCTTTATTTTTATCCCTCAAGGATTTCTACTGGACTTCATATCCCTGCCGGTTATCGCGGGGTTCACTTCGGGGGCGGCGATAACAATTGCCTCCTCTCAGTTCAAGCCAATTTTAGGTATTCCTGGATCAAGTTCGTCCTTCGTAGACTCCATAGTATCCGTATTTACAAATCTGGACCAGATAGGATGGTGGGATACTCTTTTGGGATTTGGAACCGTCGCATTCCTGGTGCTTCTCAAGGTCCGTACGGATACCATCTTCTTCGTCAGAGTCACGACATATTAACGAACACGTCACTCTGCGAAGGAGGTTCATTCGTTTTTTTTTCACTCTGATCTACGAAAAAGCGGATAAAAAAGAAACCGATGTCAGACGTGCGGTTGTCTTTTGGTGCAATTTTTATACCTGTCTTCCGTATTTTTTATTTATTTTTTGCAGAATTTCTCCGGTAATCGTACGGGTTCCATGATGCAGAAGATGATGTGGATGATTTGTCTCGGGCGCAACGCCATAGTTGTTATTTTCGGAACTGCTTTGGCGTACGCCTTTTCGGCGAACGGCCTCGAGCCCTTCAGGTTGACGGGTGAGCGATGCTAACGATCGTGTTTGGTTGGATGCAGGCAGAGCAGGTTAATTAGATTGCAGAAACATCGATGTTTATTCAGTTTCTGTTCAACGCAGGAAGTTTGGGTCAGGGATTGCCAGCTCTTTCGTTTCCCCCATTTTCAACTAAATTCAACAATGAAACTTTCACCTTTTTTGATTTGACGACTGGCATGGGACAAACCCTCGTCACGCTGCCAATCATCTCTACCATCGAACATATGGCGATCGCAAAGGCTTTTGGTCGGTTTGTTGAATTAATAAACCATTTGACCTAGATGCGATTATTTTCGTTTAACTACATCAATTTTTGTCTTTCATTTATACCGTAGCCATGGGAAAGTCTTTCGATGCAACGCAGGAGATGCTTGCACTCGGTTTGTGCAATGTTTTTGGATCATTCGTCAGATCCATGCCGGTCACAGGATCGTTCACTAGAACGGCGGTAAATCATGCTTCTGGAGTCAGAACACCTATGGGCGGACTTTTTACCGGTAATTTTTCTCTAATACTTGTTTTGTTTTTTTCCTTTGCCTTTTACTTCTTCGACTTTTTCTTCTTCCCATTTCCGACAGCGCCGCCTCTCGGTGTGTGTTAATAGCGATTTTTTTCTCGTTTTCACTTTTTTTTAAAATTCTCCCATCAGGTATCCTGGTGCTCATGGCTGTAGGTCTTTTAACGGAAGCCTTCCGTTTCATACCTCGTGCAACATTGGCTGGTGTTATCGTTTGCGCCATGTACTACATGTTGGATTTTCAAACATGCGTCTTGCTATGGAAGGCCAAGAGTGAGTAGCCAACGTTACGATCCATAGAAAATTCATATTTTCAACGCTTTCGTAATGTTCTTCACGTAGAACGTGTATATTCCTTTATTTTTGACATCGACATTCCCAAGCGTTAAAATTTTATTCGGCGTTCTCTCATGGGAAAGGTTTCAGTTCAGCGTAGCCCAAAAAGATGGGATCATCCGGTGGTCGTCCTTTTTTTCTTCGTTCCTTTATTCTCTTCTTTCTCTCTTTCTGTTTTATATATTCACTTATTCAGAGGTGGACTTGGCGGTGCTCGTTGCGACCTTCGTATCGTGTGTCTTCCTTGGCGTTGAACTCGGTATTTTCATAGGAATCCTCCTGAATCTAATACCATTGTTTTACTATTCGGCCAGACCATCCGTCCAGATGAGAATCGAACAGGTATGGACGTAAAACAGAAAAGAATTTACGGCCAGCCAAGCCTTTTTCTTTTAATTTTTCTTACAGACTTATCTTCAATTACCCAGTGTAGTTTAAATCCTAGAACTCAACCGTACGACACTTGATATCCATTTCAGATTGAGGGTAGAAAATATGTCCAAGTTATTCCGGAAGAGGCGATATCTTTTCCCGCTGCTGAGCATATTAGAAACAAAATTATGAAACTCTCGGAGCAAAAGTCATCCGGTATTATATTCAATGGAAAAAACTTGAAAAGAATCGACGCTACCGTTGCGAAGGTGAGTCAATAAGTAGAATAAAATGGATTTTCCTCGCTCCCCCATTTTTCTTGGATTTCTATCTCAAAAAACAAAAATCTTACGAAGAGAGAAATTTTAAATGAGCCAGCTAGGAAGTCATACGTATGAGAACTTCTTTTTATAACAGGATTATTATCGAAAATTTATACTATACGTACATAATGTAATAGAAGGTAATTTCATTTATTTCAGAATATCAAGCTTTTAGCGAAAGATCTCAAGGTCAGGGAGCAGGAAATAACCTTCGTGAATTGTCCGGAGAATGTTGAGACAGTTATAGGCTCTGTTGCTCCCGAATTAGCCCTTCGATTCGTGAGAACCGATCCTCGAGGATTCCCCGTTTGAAGTGAAAAAATGGAAAAAGAATAAAACCGTAATTTTCTGCAACTGCATGGCATGGGGTATACGTATACGTGTAAATAGGCGTGTATGTGTCTGTGGCAATGTGAATAATTTTCACGAAATTACTACCCTCAGAGAACATTCTCGCGTGACTTGTAAGCGTTCATTTTTTTAAAGACATAATAAATCTACTACTTTCTCATCAATCTTTTAGAGATTTTATCGGTGATATAGCCTTCTGCCGAGGGGCTGAAAGCTTTTTTTCTCCCCTCTTACCGTTCTTCTTTTTTCTTTACGAAGCCCATTGATCCCGCTATTTTTCAGCTCTTTTCATTTCGCGCTCGCCTTTTACTAACTACGGGGACAAAAAAGGTGACAACAAAAAAGGCAGTTGAGCCTCGTAACGTGATACAATTCTACGGTCACGTACCTGCGAACGATTCTAATATATCCGAGTTCAGGTAAAATGGAGACGGATGACAAGAAAATCTCTCAGGATTCTCATGATCGAACGACTCCGAACTCTGCAAGACGCTTGTGAAAACAAGGGGAAACTCGAGGGGAAACTATAAAAATCAATGAAAATCAAATTGATAATTTAACGGATCGGATAGGTTTTCAATCAATTATTGCGGAGCTTTAGGTTTCGGGGTTCATATAAAGGACGTACAATTAAATTCTCTACAGGACTGATTGTGAGTTTCATCTCACTTCATTTTCCGAACGACGAAATTTAACGCTCGAAAAACCGGTGTAGAAACTGGTTGCGAAATCTAATTTGAAATGAGCGAAAAAAAAAAATAAATAATCAATCCGGAGAAATTTGGTAATTTTATTTTCCATTTATTCAATAATTACATATTATAATTATAACGTCGAACAAATTTGTATCGAATATGATATATCAATTATTGATAAATTGTTATTGATAAATTTAATACTGTTGCAAGAAGAGGGCGGAATCAATTGGACGATTAATTATTACTTATAGGTATACAAATATCACAGACTTCGGGGATGAATGGCGCTCGATTAATTATATCGGAGGGATGTGACTTTTGAATATGTGCGGTCATCGATTCCTCAGGTTTTAGAATCCAGTAACAGATCTTGCAATGACGTTGGTGACGGTGACCTTTCACGTGGGTCGACAATGACATGAAAGTCGCGATTCTTTCCTGGCAATAATTACACTGATGCCCCAAAATCCTCCGCTCCGGGATCTGTGCGGAAATTTAAAAAAATTATACTTCGATTAAAAACCACCGAGTCACTCCGACCATCTTATATTCGAGATTTCTGTTTTCACTCCAGAAAGATCAGTCATAACTTCATTAGGAATTGACTCTGGACCGTGTCTTGACTCTCGTATTTATACAGTCTTACGAAGCTACAAAGGGCGTTGAAAAATCGCAGGAAGAATATATAATAGGAGCACCACCAATCGAGTGATCCGTAAATGTAAAAGCCGTGCGGCCGCAAGAGACAAATAGGTATCCAAAGGTTTGTCGACTTGACGACAAACGTTCGAAGTTTTTGTTGCGGTTTAAGGTCGGGTAAATTCGTCGCGTGTCTCTCGCATTACCTGTTGTAAACTTGTGAACTTTGATTCGAGTTTGTTAACTGGGAAGTTTTGGAGTGGAACTGGAGTTTCTAGAAAGGGATATAAAAAGAAGAGAGAAAAAAAAAAACAGACATCGATGATTTGCACGTTTCGAAATTTTTATTCGAACCTGATCACCGAGCAGAAGTAGTTCGTGTCTAGCTTTCGCGAAATCATCGCGGTTCCCCTGATTCGTCTGGATTACCACGTATCTGGGTAGCTTCGAGTCCGCTCCAATTTTCCTGCGTATTTGAAGCGGCAGGACAATTTGTCTGCGTATTTCTTTTCCAGTGTCCTCAGCTAATTCTCGATCACGTTTTTCTGCAGCAATTCTTTCCGCAGTTGAAGTACTAGATCTTGGATTTGGAGTATAAGTGTGCAATTTCTGAGGCGGAATTATCGTCAAAAGTCGAACAGGATTCTTGCTCGAAGCAACCAAACACTCTATATCGTCGCGAGATTTTTTCAAACTGGATTGATGCTGCAGCTGATGACCGTATCTCTCCTATGAAATTTGAAAATTGATTCAGATTAAACAATTTACTTGCTTAGACCATAGATATATGCTTAGAATGTAGGTAGCATAATTGCAATGTGACATTACTTTGACTTGACTCACTGTCAGTTATGATCATAGTCTTTCAATCAGAGGCAGGAGGCAAACGATTGTAATACTTTAGAAAGATCATATTTGCAGCGCCGGAAGAAAATTCTGATTTTAATTCTACAGCTTTATTTACCGCAATCAAATCAAACAACTTCGTACAAAACTGTCGTTGCAAAAAATTAAAAAGGAGGCACACATCGGAGTCCAAGAAAAAATAAATATCGAATAAAGTGCCCATCAATATCTGATCACTAAGGAAACCAAACCAACAAATGAATGGAATGTTTGACCATCCGGTGGATATGTAATAACTTTGCTAGTAAAATATCACACTTGTGATTTATTATGACGATAGAACCAATGTCTGCATTATTAGATACATGGGGTGATTTTAATTACCTTTCTGATAGCTTGAAAGGGCGCAGGAATATCGTAGATGAAATCTTTCTTTGTCATTTTTTCGCTGATGTTACGATTACACCGTAAATTATACTTCGATGTGTCATTAGGTTTCGTAATTTGGAAATGTGGAGGTTTCTCCATAACAAAATAAACCCGACTAAGAAACAAAATAAAAAAAGTTAAATTTATGCGGGATTACGTTTCGATGAGGAAGATTTATATTTATATTTGACAATATTGAAAGCAAGGCACATTCGCGCGCGTGTCGCGTTTATTATTTTCCCAAGAAAAAAGTAGAGGGGGAAAATGTAATAATGTTGTTTCATTAACTTTGTCACCGCCTACTCCGATTCCGCCATCCTTGATTCCCGAAGGGGCTTCGAGAGTCTTTTCGCCAGTCGAGTTCCTCAAATTATTTCCATCAAATAATCTCAATCTTCTACCTCACCCATATATTGTTAACTGGATTCCTACCAGCATATAAGTGACATGAGACATGACATGAGAATCGATTATTTTATCAGCAATTCGAATTATAAATTCAAGTACGCACATCAGCTGTATCATTTCCGAAATTATATCCAACTATCAAGGGTATGCAGTAGCCATACCAACGATAATTTAATAAATAAAGTATTATAGATTTTTTAACACTCGTTGTAGAGATTTTCTTCAATTAAACGTTGACCTGAATAAATATTCTCACCGACAAATAATTCCATCTAATTTAAATTCAAGCCAAAGCACCGAACAGAAATGAAATGTTCGTATTTTTTGCTTTTTTTTTCCTGCTTGTTGAACAGTCAGCGTAGTAATAGCTATTATTTTAAACTTTTTGAACCACTCTTATCGCTAATTGGGAACATGTTGGAATTAACACGGATTCAAGGGTCGGATATGCGGTAGAAAATCGTGTAAAAAGCACTAAATTGTCCGGCGAATTATTACGAAACGTATTTATCTTTATATATATATGTGTATGTATAATACAATCTTAAATTACACATGTAATGTATAATCCTTATTTGTATATTATATTATTATTTTCTTTCAAGTTATTATTACTCTTTTTTCTACATTTGTTAAAAAGATGATATATGATGTATCGATACACACAGGATTTGTCGCTGGCATAAAAAGCATCGTACATTATTATTATTATTATTATTATTATTATCATTATGATTATTGTAATTAATATTATCATCTTTATTATTATCATTATTATTATTATACCTATTAATTCAATGAAATTCTTTTACGATGTTCCGATTACATTATGTAAAAGTAATGGTGTGTGTCTATGTATACTATTGAAAGATCCGTGATCACTGATGCGAGTTATTCTCCAGTAACATTTAATTACATCTTATAGTTCAGATTGACATGATAATACCTAAAACGAGAACGATGAATAGTAAACGCTCATGTGCCAGAGTGAAGAGAAAATTACTCTTACAATATGTGGTATAGAAAAAAATTAACGTAATGATAATAAAAATCGATAAATATTGCTATTTTCACAACAAATTTCGTTGTTAGAAAAAAAAAACACATGGAAGTCTTTTATATGTACATACTTAAATGTATTGTATTGATACAGTATCGTAATAGGGTGAAATCAATGTCTGCCTTTGTCACGGACCAATAACTATACACATTTAGTTTCCGGGCAGCGATACGTTTAAGCAATAAAATATATATTTATAAATCGAGCATTATCTTCAGACCTTGTAGAGACTGAGGATAATCCATAATTCTAATTCATATTTCAACACTGTTATATAATTACCTACGCGTGAGAAGTGCGAAAAAAAGTAATACAAACTAGAATTGTCGAAGATTATGAATTTCTTTAAGTAGATTTTACTTTTCAACTACAAGAGCCTGTATTTTTTCCAACAAGCTTCGGGAAACTCAACATGCTCCGACTACATTCTCACAATTTTTGCTTTATACAAATACAACATTTCGTCATTGCTCGAGAGGCATGGATAATTGTTAACTTTTCGTTTTTTATCAAAATTGCAAATTATTGAATAATTAGGTAGATTTATTAACGTAGAATTGTTAACTTACTATGACTAGAGAATCGTGGCATCAAAAACTAACAAAGTATAGTACCTGATAGAATTATGCTATCTTGTACGAAAGGTTCGTCACTGGATATTCATCAAGTACTGCCGTTATGAGAACGAAAATCTAGGCGTGTAATTCTCTTGATAACGTCAGTAAATTATTATTAGGGGTTGCGTTTTGTTATCGTCTCTTCTCGTCAATTTTTCAGTTTACGACTCAAGTAGATCGAAACCTTTTGTGCAAATAATAATATTAATATTGATACAATTATGACGATAGTAATAATAATAATGATCACACATTTCTATACAATACGATTGCCTTTTTAAGTTTAACTGCTGTAATTTCTTTTGTTTTCTTAAAGAATATATGTACAGAAAAGAAATCATTTGCAGAGGTACGTGTGAACTTGTTTTAAGCCTTAAAATTTTTTTTCGTCCACGTCATACGTAAATCAAATCATAAAATAAGCACATTTCAAATATAAATCGCCGTGTTTATCAATCAATGGATGGCAATTTGTTGTTCATCATTTATCACGTTGTTTCGATTCAAAAATTAATCAAAAATGATGATCATTGCGTAACGCAGCTTTACGAGCTAGACGATGGAAGTTTTCATCTTCTGCTAAGAATCCCGTGTACTTCTCACCGAGGAATCTCCGTGGCGCAGCAAGGGAGCTCTTTCTTGCCTAACTTGCGGAAGGGTTGCTAGTTCTTGAACAGGACTTCGTTGCCATATACTTCTAGTCGCCATTTCTTGATAACCTCGCCTTCTTATCTAACAATAACAAGGCGAAACAAAGGGACAAAGTTAAAGGTAAAGGACCCAAACAGCGTTTATATTTTCATTCACTAGAACCTCATTGCAAACAGACAATGGATTACATTAAACTGAATTACTTACTTGTCTATGATGTAGTTCGTGCAGGTACAAAGTAGATAGGGACATATCGGCAGCGGTTAGTTCTACCGGAATCGTTACATCAGGAAGCAACTCATGTTCGGAGCCGAATACGGACGCACCCAACGACTGGTTGGACAACCCTTCGTGTACGCTGCGGAGTAGCCCTCTGTCGACGTTTAGTGGCCCTTCGGCCCTGTTGAGCCCGTAACGTATAGCGGGTGATATCACATCTGACCTAGCATTCACGGATTCCTCCGTGCCACCAAATGTACTTGACCTTCCCGGATGGTGCGAGAAGCCAGTGTGTGCACTGGACGCGCTTTGCGATTGGTTCAGGATAGTGCTATGTATGATGCTTGTAACCAAATCGTTGTACTGAAATGACGACAGCGTTTGATATACCTTAGGATCACGGGATCTTGAAAACTCTATGAAATGTGAATCAAACTCACCCCTGCTCCTAAACTAGAAAGGCTGTTGAGGCTGCTGTAAAGTGGATTCATGTCATTGGGAATATCGTTAGCGTCCTTTTTCGCCCGTTCCTTGAGTGCGGTAACGAATGTTTCCGCATGACTAGGTGGTCTCCACTCTGGATTTGTCAGAGTGAAATGTATGAGAGATAATTCTGTCTTGCCATCCTCTGCTTGAGTGTACTGATTTGACATTGGCACATGTATTTTTTCATGTCCGTCTCCATACTTGTTATCAAATCCGATATTTCTCTCTTCGACAGCGGGAGTCTGAGCGGCAGTTTGCCACATTGGATTACCATGTTTTCTCACGTCCATCTGTGCAAAGCTGCAGATATCCCCTACACCGGTTACTTCGATTGTAAAATTTCTATAAAAATCAACAATGTCCAGAGCCCGTGGCCTCATGTGGAAGCACAGAATGAACGGTGTCAGTAAAGGGGACAGCAATTCCTCTACCAAGTGCACAGCTCTGTATTGAAACAACTGAGCTACCTGAGCTCTAGTTGATTGCGTGTGCGCGTGCCCTCTCCAACTATCGGGTCTGTAATGTGTGTGAGCTAATACAGCGGTAAGAAGCTGTTCTGGACACCAAACAAGATTTTCATCGGGTATAAATGCTCTCGCACAGGCAACTATTGCACCGAGTATTGTTATCATCGTCAGCACATGCTCAACGGTCAGAACGTCCTCGTCGTAAATTCCAAGTATCAACAATACGGCCAGGATGCTGCCAGCAACAAAGGCCACGTTTTTCGCTATAATCGTCATCACAGGTGAGGTGAATATACTCATGTATTTTGACGCTGGGCGGTAGGCACGGTTTAATCTTGCGTTTAATTCGTGATCCAACTCGTTGAAATGACGAAGATACAAGCGACCATAGAGAGACCAAGTTCGGGAACCAAGAGTGCCTGGTTCTCTCTTGATTAGCTGTAGTTATAGTCATTTTTATTATTCAATTGTCGTTTTCACATGTTTGTTTAGCTCCTAAGAGTTGACAAAAAAAAAAAAATATGCACGCATATAAAACATACTCACTTCTCCATAATTAAAAAAAGAATGTAGAATTTGCCAGAGAAAGACCAAAGGACATAGGATTAGGTTCACGACGCTGACCCACAGTATGTGTTTGGATAGCTTTCTAGCTAGTTCCTGTCGTTTGTTCAATTTTTTATAATCTTCTTTCAGATGCCAGTTATTTTCGAAAGGCGACCATGGTCCCCCTGTAAATGAGGATAGTTCCTGAATATCTTTTTCCAAAAGCATTGTAGCTTTCAACTCGAAGTATCGCAGCGCCGAATATACTTACAGAATAATAGCAGCTCCATGTTATATTTTAAACCTCTTGTCATGAAGATAACTTCTCCTATTATTGGAACGCTGAGTTTTACTGGTAAAAGTGACTTGTTGATCATAGCTACCATGTAGTTTTTAAATCTTAATATTCTATGGTATATATCGAGCTCTGAGAGCTCTCGCTTATGTATGCACATTTGTTGGTCAATTTGAACATCTCGAACACGTCTTTGGACCTCGTGCCATGTTAGATTATCCAATTCACAGTCTTCAATTTTTAGTGCCGTATTGAAAAATTGTTTTATATCCCAGAAATGTATGAGGTGGTATAATATTTCGAAAGCACGTAAAATCCAGAATATTGTTGCGACTAGAATGCAAACCCAGGTAATGAGGCCCATGGATGCTGCACATTCACTTGGAGAATGTATTGCGTCGTTTATAGACGTTTTGTGCGAGGTGTTGTTCGTAATAGTGTCCCTGCCAAAAATAATATTAGCTTGAGTACGGAATTTTCTCTCACCACTCTAGGTGATAAAACATAAAATGTTTATCTCACCTAAACAAAATTGAGTAATCGACGCAGTGAAAAAGAAATGTTGAAAAAGTAACTACGAAGATAAATTGCCCAAGTTCTAAAGTCTGCTGTAGCATCATACAAACGAATCCATGTTTCTGATGGTAGTGATACATTCGCGTGAAGAATGAGTCCAAGTCTTCTATGTGGTTCCATTTAGCTCTGCCGCCCTCAGGGACAACATGGATCATAACTCCCGATTCCTGTGGTGTTTCTTCCCCATTCTCATCTCGTCTTTCATCTTCACCCTCAGAGTAAGTTCCGAGTTGTTGGTAGCTACCATCCAAAACAGTTGTCATCTGAAAGTTGTCGTCGGGATTTAAGATATGAATCGAATTTTAGTATCTCTTTGAAGACAGGCAAAACAGAAGAACAGTGGAACAAAACTAGCCCAGTAACAAGCAATAGACTAGATATACGATACGAGACAATTCGAACAACAATTCGAATAGATCTGAATGCTTATGTTGGCTTTTTCTGATACGAACTGAGCACTCACCGTGAGTTTATTCGTCGAGTTCAATCGAGGCTATGTTTTATTTGGGGTGACATTATTGTAGGAGCTTTACGAACAGAAGTTGAAACGTTTAGATTGCTACTGAAAAACAAGCCAACAATGTATAAGACTAACATTAACTGATAGCCACAATACAACAAAGACATATGATAAGTATGTTCAAAGTAAAGGCCTTGTTTTTTTGCAACAAAATAAAATGAACAAATAACTTTCATGTCGAACGATATTCTCTAGAATTTCTCGCACACATATTTCCATAAATGAGTCTCTTTGTCCAGTTACATAATCTCCAATAAACTTGATAACTGCATTGGCAAAAGAATAACAACCTAGCTATTGGGAGCATGGCAATTTAACGTCTGTGATTGTGATATCTATGATATTTTGAGTATTCTCTATCCACATTGAGGGAGTGAAATTTCCATGTTACGTAGATCTCTACCAGGCACTATAAATAATCCGCTAAGCAGAAAACATTTGCGGAATATCACATGCATGAAGGAAGAAGGAAAACAGGTGATTGTGCAGGATGCAATGAGTACTGATTTTATATTCTACTCCACAGTGTTTGTGGCGTTACCGTTTGGGCTCTGCGACTTGGCTCCAGGCAGGTAATAACAGTATCTCGTTTCATTCTCTCATGTTATTAAGCTTATTTAACTACTAGCCAATAGTTGTGCTCCAAGCATCTAGAATATAGGTATTAATCTGTATAATCTTGATTCATTGATTGCCTTTTTGGCAATGAGAATCACATTTCCCTTATTGATTCCGCATCGATTACATCGAACATTTACAAGTTTGACTGTAAATTACTAGTATCGAAGACAAGTAATGAGCATTGTCAACAACGTTTTGGTTTTTATTCTGACACCATTAGTGATAATTTTGAAAATTTCTTAAATGTCACAACAAAGATTATTTGTCCGATTGAGTAATTCCCTCATGAGGCAAGGCAAACCTTGAAATTTGATGAAATTATTGCGTAGTGACTTTGCCGCGTGAAATTGAGGGTCCCATATTTAATCTTTAATGATTATCGTGATGATAATCAAGGCGCAATTTAAAAGTGACCTTTATCTGACGAGAATAGAATATGTATAGGTTGGGGTATTCAAAATGACACAGAAATGTTTAGTGACACAGCTGATCTTCATAAACAAAGCAATTCAACTTACCTTTATTCTAAAGTTTCGGTCGACTATCGTCGCTGTTTCAATTTATATTTCATTAAATCATAAGCTTTAAGACACCAACTTACATATTGGACAACGATACTTGAAATAATATACTGTTAATTTAGATGTTTAATTATTAAAACCGTTCAGCCTCCGTTCGCCACACCATTTTGGCCAATTTTTTCATCACCCTTGTTTTTTTCTTCTTTTACTTTGGATTTTTCTCTTTGTCGCACAAAGACAACCGCGCCTCAAGTGTCGCACGTGCGAATCAAACAAATATCTGCGTCGTTGAAATGCGCTGCAAATAGCCTCATCTCAACCGGTAAAACTGAGATCGTTTAGTCAACATGCTTATTATACAAGTCCTTGATTATAAGTTTATTATAGTACATATTTATCTCATTAAATTAAAAAGCGTGAAATTCTGCAATAATAGAATATTTTCACTCAAAAATGTGCGATGATACGTTTTTTGAAAGAAAAATATATCGTACTGAATTTCCAAAAATTTGAAAATATGGATTAAGATGGCTGTATAGTAATTTATCTTTCGATATGTTCACTGTTCTATCATGTATTTTCAATCAAAATTGATATATTTACAACGTTTTGGAGATATTACAATAATGAAAATAATGCAATAGTTTTTAAGGCACAACGTTATTGCATCGGGCAAAACTTCATGTCTTATTATAGGCGTTAAAAAAATACTACACATACAAATCAATGATCGTATCGTAGGTAATATTAAAACTAATTTATCAGTAAACATCGCATACAATAATAATACTAATAATAATAATAATAATAAAATAATAATGATAATATCATAATTGCATTTAGAGTTAATAATTAAATAGGAGTGCACACGTATAATATCAATTACATAAGTCGAATTAAATATATTACGATATAATATTATAATAATCATCACACGATTGAAAGTCCCCCGATATCATTTCAGCGATATCGGTTGTTAATTATTTATTTCTCATCTAGTTCGTATTTGTTGTAGAAACCATATTCTGCTCATTAACTTGACTATTTTCAAAAGTTGATGTCGAATCATCATTCTTGACGATGCCATGGAGGAAGGAGGGTAGAAAGTGTCACATTTGATTATAGAATTGACAGAATGCATGGCATAGAGAAAAGAAATCCATGAAGTTAAATAATTTCGGAGTAAAACGAAACAACCACACAACAAGAAATCACACATTCTTACGAGATTTTAGGGTCGATTATAATCTCGTCGCAGGCGTATAGTAAAAGGCGGATAAGCTCTGAAAATTAATATTTTGGTAGTTAAAACCTAAAACGGATATCCTTAATTACGATAAATTAAATAACCGCGCCACAATAAATCACGTTGTGTAACACAGTTGAATTAATAATACCGTTTATTCCCTCGATATAAGTTGCCCGGGACGTCTTGGGGCTATCCTACGTCTTGGCGCCAGAAGCCCACCGAGTCCCTTATTGCTTGGTTCTTCTTGAGTTTGAACAGCTTCGGCCGCATTCGATTCTGCTGGAATCGGATTTTCTGCTGGCGCTCCTTCAGCGTCCGAATCCTCCGCCGAAGACTGCTCATTGCTTATTTCTGGTAATGGTGCTTCGGTGGTCTTCCTTTTCGGTAAAAGTGGCGATCTCCTTACAGGTGCAGGAGGCGTGGTGCGAGGAGCTTTTGCGTGGACCTGTAGCCGATGTCTGTTCCTCAACCTCGTCAAAGGACTTTCAGGAGTCGTTGGCGCTGGCGGGTTCGTTTCTGCTGAGGTCTGAAAGAGAACGAGACATAGAACAAAAGAAATGGAAGTTAAGTATCGATTTTATAATCGCCTCAGGGTATAAAATGAAGATCTAAAGACGCTGATTACACGGCTGCGAAGTGCAGTGACATTTCCAAAAGGTTAAACAGTGAAAGTATGCTTTACGATCGCAGCGATGTTCATCTCAGAGTTATTCTACAATATTTTTTTATCGTAATAAGTAATAATATCACGAGAATCTGTCGGAACGGTGTTCGATCCTCAATTGTTTTTATTTTTTCTTCGAAACTTGACTTTCGACTGTACCGCCATCGTAACGAAGAAAATACAATTGAAAAATAAAAATGAATGCTCACCTCGTGGGATTCTTCTTCAGTTTCAGCGCCAGCAGGTTCTTCGACGGAAGGTTCCGGGATTTCAGGCGCCGCGGTAGTTGACGTAGTGAGTCCAGGTCTCAGTCTTGGATTAATTCTGGGTCCGGGTCTGAGCGGTCTGGGTCCCGTCCCAGGAAGTCTTGCTTTCGGCGCTGGTTTGGCCGTTGTGCTAACTGTGTCGGAACTGTCGGCTTGTGCACTTTCTCCCGAAGCTTGAGATTCCTCGCTGGTCGTTGGCGATGCGGTCGTCGGTCTTCCTCTTCTGCGGTTAAGATTGAGCCTATTCAGAGACGGGCGGATAACCGACGAAGAAGTGGCTTCCGTTATTGTACTCGAAGACTCTTCCGAGTTTACGGGAGCGGGTGAAACTGCTGACGGTCTTGAAACAGCGCCACGGAATCTGTTACGAGACGGAAGACTCGGTCTCTCGGCGTTTACCGAGTTTCTCGTTTCCTTCTGAATTTCTTCCTCTCCAGCCGCCTGCTCGGAGGACTGACGTTGTCCGGGACGTGGTCGTTTGAATCCACCTGCATTCGCTCCAAATCGACTGCGCGGTCGAGGCGTTTTTTCTTCCGCAGGTGCAGGAGCTTCTGATGTCGTACTGGTCGAACCGCTCGACCTGAATCTAATTCATTTAAAGGCAAATGTTCAGTTCACTCTCACGACATTAAATCCTCATACTAGAACTTAAATGCCTGAAATCAACTGACCTGTTTCTCGTACCGATTCCTCCAACTGCTCCAGGTCTCCTGAATTTACCTCTGCCAACTGGAACTTGAGTGGTAGTAGTAGTCGTAGTTGTTGCTTCCGTGGTTGTGGTAGTGGTGGTCGGTTCGGTTGTGGTCGTAGTTGTAGTGGGTTCGGTAGTTGTGGTTGGGATTTCGGTGGTGGTCGGTGCGTCGGTGGTGGCATCTTCTTCGGCAGGGGTTGTTTCGTCTTCGGTGTCAGTATCTACGGTGGAGGCATCGACTAGATTGCTCTGACCCTGAAGGAGGAAGGCGTAGAGATCGAGGGCGACCTTGTCCATAGCTGCGTTTGGATTTTCCGTCGTCGGAATTTCCATCGTCGATGTTTCCGTGGACTGATCCTGCTCTTTCGAGACGTTGTATTCCACACTCGCGGGGTCCTCTTCACTTTCTGCAGCTATTGTTGAGGAGTCAGTTTTTGGCGTCGCGACGGTCGGCTCGATGTCCTCGTCATCTTCTTCGACGGAAGAATGCGTCGGTTGTCCTCTGTTCAGCTCAATTTCAACCTGAAACAAAAATTTCATCATTCCCCAATTGTATTTTCTTTTTTTATCTAACTTCTGAAGTCGGCGGGCCCTAAACTTCACCTCGGGTTTAGCTGCAACTGGTCGTCGTCTGTGCGATACAAAAGTCTCTTCCGATGGTTCTTCCACCGGAGCGGGTTCCGCGGGTTTGGATGCTCTCGTACGTCCTCGACTCACAGGTTTCTCTTCAATCGATTCCTCGTTCGGTGTAACTCCGAGAAATCTCAGAGGCCCCTTAGGTAGATTTTGAGGAAATTCTGGACCTTCTTGGTGAGTTCTAAAGCTGCTGGAATCTACGAGATCAAGGCTCGGTCTCGGCCGATTTCCTCGGCCTCTGCTCGATTCAGTCGTTCCCGTGTTGTGGTTCGATCTGGACCTAAAAGAAGAACGGTAACTCTTTCAAAGGAAATTGCAATTTCGTCGAGGTATTTTTTTTTTCTTTTTTCAATTTTTGCCATCAGTTATATATGTACAAGTCACGAAGTTTCGACTTTATCAGAACCTATGAAACCATCGCGAAACCTGCGGTATATAACCAGCTAAACGGTCATTTATATACCATAGAGCGTTCATTATGTGTGTTGTAAAATTTTTTATGGCGTAATTATGTTTCTTTTACGGCTTCATTGATGTACCTGGGTGGGAATCTGGTGTTGGTGGGCAGTCTTTCTTCCGTCGCATCTTCAGTTTCGGGAGCTTGTCTTCCTCTGTTACTCGATGATCTGCTAGGGATGATCTCGTTGCTTACCGGTTCCACGGTCGTTGTCCTTTCGATCGAGGCGTACTTGTTCCTGCCACTGGAAGAACCGCGTTTCGGCGCCGGCAAAGGCGTCGTTTTAACAGGACTCGCATCGTTCGAGTTGGCGTTCGTTTGCGAGCCAGCTTTGCCCTCATCCTCTTCGTCGTAGTAATAATAGACGTATTCGTACTCGTAGTCCTTACCATTCGGTCCTTTCTTGACCTGCGAACAAGTTTATTTCGGAGTAACGAAATTGAATAATTGTACGTTCTTCTTCTCCAATTCCATCCCTTCAACAATTATACCTGGATGCGGGAATTTGATCCTGCCGGTACCAGACTGACGTCACTGAGGTCGCCGAAGTGACGATCGCTCCACGGGGTGTACGCGTCCTTGCTATCTTCTTGGATTATATTAACCGGCACAAAATCGAACGCCCTAACTTCGCGAGGTGTCGTTAGGACTGGGGTCATCGTCGTAGGATTCTCTGGGCTGAAGAATGAAGAGAAAAGAGCGTGAAAAATCGAGGTATCATCCGAAACAGAATGAAATAGGTAATTCCTGATTAACGAAATTACCTAATTTGTACTCCGGGAATAACGGCGTCGGTTTGGCTCTCGAACTTCGCCCTTGCGAGCTCTATCTTTTTAATCCCGTCTTCCGAAAGAACTCCAGAATCACTGAAGGTCTCAAGTTGAACGCGAGCTTGTCTTTTCGAACCATTTTTCTTCACACCGGAATCCTGTTGTTCGATTTCAGGGAATTGTTGAGCGGACTCTTTTATTTGCTCTGAACTTTTCTTTCCAGATTTCTTCAGCAGGCTCTCCTTAGCGCGCTGAAGCACCTCCTCGGCCAGTTGAGCCTCCATCGCAATTTCCACATCCTTTTCCTCGTCCTCCTCAGACGGCGGTGATATACCTTCGGGTATCTTGTGCGATGTGACGAAGGCTGCACGTGGTTTTTAAAATACACAATGTGTTCAACTATATGTATACGGCTGTTTTTATTCCTTGGCGGCTGAATTTTCACAATAATAATAAAAAAAAAAAAAAACACTCACCTTCAACCGGAATCGCCCGGCTCTGCACCCGCGCCAATTCACCGAGGGATGAAT
Source organism: Athalia rosae (assembly GCF_917208135.1). NCBI lineage: Eukaryota > Metazoa > Arthropoda > Insecta > Hymenoptera > Athaliidae > Athalia > Athalia rosae. The sequence continues at coordinate 16,838,003 of NC_064026.1, forward strand.
CGAACTGGACATATTCTTGTCCAGGTTTTGGCTCGACGAGGATATCGTCGTTCCCCAAAACGGCAGCTACCAGACCGCATACCCTGGAAGCAAATGAATATTTCAAAATATTTATACATAATCCGATTGCGGAAGGTGAAAATTATCGCGGCACTCGAAGAATAATTTCACCCCAGTATCGGGAGTCTTCCGACCTTGATACCTTGATCGGGCATGAATCGGATCGAGATCAAGGAGTGTAAAAAGTGGAGACGTTATATTCGCCGCAGGAAAATAAGCTCGACGACAAATCGTCATTTCCAGCTACCGTGCCGCAGACCGCGGCATAATTACTAACGAGTTTGTACCGGCTTGTGAATCGCGAGATTCTTCGCGAAGATTATATCTCGCAATGATTGACTACCGACGAAGTGATCCTTATACCGAGAAGGTGCCGCCCCGGGCTACCGACCTTACTCTCGTTTTACACTCACCGCAATATTCACCTGCATCAATAATTAATCGCCACCGTATAAATCTACTCACCCGCGTGCTCATTCGATTATATTCTTATCGCTTTAAAAATATAGCGACGATATTCCGTACAATAAGGGCCGCGTGGGGACAGAATCGGTGTCCTTGGTCGTGAGTTTTTTTACATTTCGAAGGTCTCACACACGTGAGATATAATGATTCCGACAGCTAGAGCAAATTTTCTCGAACAGCCGCATGTTCGAAATCTCGCTATGATATGTATCCGTACAGTCGGATGGTTGGTTATATTAATATATACGCGTGGAATTCAACGAGAAATCATACGGAGAAAGTAGTTTTCTATACAAGTTAAAAGTATCCGCTGTATGTATACACGCCGTATAGTTTAAAGAACGAGCAACAAGCGCAAACATAACGTACGGGGCTGGAGGTATAAGTTGCCGCTGCAGACGTCTATCTATCGGTCCATATTACGCAAGGCTCTTCGGAAGGCGCTGCAACGGCGTCGTCGCCGCAAGACCGCCTTCAGCCGTACCCACAGACGCGTGTTTCGTTATAACTGCAGCTATCGCTCAAAGATTATTTACTTATTTATTCGTTTGACTTTTTTTCTCTCTCTCTCTCTCTCTCTCTCTCTCTCTCTTTATTTTTCAACTTTTACGCTGTCCGTACGTACCGCGGTCCGCATCTCTTCGTGCGAATGGGTGCGCGAGTCTGTACCTGTGTACCGGCTCCTGCACATACATACATCTAACGTGTAAAATTTATAACACAAACGAAACGCGCGCGCGCGCGCGCGGCGATACCACGTTATATTGTACCCTTTCCTCGGATGATCGGACGAAGTTAGCTCGGAGGGATGGCGCATTCATTCCCGTAGGCGATACTTTCAATCGTCTCGAAGGAACACTCGAATGTCAAAATCGACGCACACGTGACTCTTGCGAAAGCTGAAATACCTCAGCCGCACGTCCGACTCGTAAACGCGGCCCCCCGTCGTCGGTTGTAATTGTGCCTCCGGGATCCCCGAGGGCGCGAGAAAAAAATGTTAAAAATAGAAGTAAAAAGAATGAAGAGTGAAAAAAGAAAGAAGAAGAAAGAGAATCGAGATGGCGACGGACGAATGAAATCCACAAAAACGATCGCCGCGTACTAAAATTCCTCAGATTATCGATCGATACATTTCTTTCTCTCCTTTTGTTCATCGACGTCATCGAGGCATTCTACGCGGAAGTGATCGATACACACGTACGCATACGTATAACCCACAGCTCATGTATAGCGGTGAATGGAAAGAGTTTTGCATACGTGGAGAGAGGAGTATCTATATACATACGTGTGGTATATTTGTGCGGTAGAATCATGTAGAGAGAAGAAACGGGGGGACCTCGAGACACGCGACCAAGGCGAGCGGCGAACGAGCGCGGAGTAAATGAATAAAGTGTGAAAATTCTTTGCACCCATATACCTGGAATGAAGTCCCAGTTTCGTTGTCTAAGGCGATGAAAGTAGATCCGCAGCAGCGCAGCTTTTGCTTTAAATCGAGATAAATCGTCTTCGCTTAAAATGCAGCTGGATCGCGAACGATTGCGAATATAAATACCTTCGCGGCGATTCATCATAATTTCACTCTATTAGGTGAACCTGGTTTTAGAAACTGGAAAATTATCCGGTTATACATTCTACCCGCTTACCTTGAAGGTCACGTTATACGGATGCTGGCCGCGGGGCTGCATTCAGCTGTCCCAAATTATATACAATATGTTATCTTCTTTTCTTTTTTTCTAATTTTAACGACCGAGGGAAGGTACCACATACCTATATGTATACCTAATAGCGTGGCGATAAACATAATTGGATGCGTGTATGGGAACGTGAATCTGGTGACTAACACGTTGTGAAGATTATTCGTACACATATGTTACAAGCTTACGTATGTAATTATCAAATTTATGCTCGTGTACATAATACATAATATATTGCCTAAATACCGTCGTGTTGCACCACAACTATACACGCCATTCCTAATATTCATTTCTGTAGAAAGTAAAAGCCGCTGATCCCGCGCCGTTCCTAGAGACAAACATAAACATCACGCGCGCACGAACGAGTTATAAATATATTACGATCTTAGCTAGGTGTGTAATATCCAAATTTGTATGCGTGCGCGATGTGTGTATGTATAAGTGTATATACGTATACGCGGTGTACCACGCATATGTAACCTATGTACGCGCTTGTTCATTACCTACATGTATACATATATAAATATGTGTATACGTTTGGAAACGGGCACACGATTATGTGAAGAAATTCAGGTACACGTATACAATACAGTTAACAGATATATGCACACCGAATCGCGCCATAGAGTTACTTGAATTGGAATCTCCGTGTACCAGTACGAAAGAAGCGAAAGATTCAACAAACTGTACACAATTCACCTTATAAAGTACACATGTATGGGCACACATTGCGCCCGACGACCTGCATGCATGTATAATGTAAAACGAGGATCATTCGTACCCGGGGGAATCAGTTCGCGATTACAAACTATATACATCATTGTAATTTCACTGCCGTGTGAAAAAAAAAACGAGCGCTGTAAAATAATAGCGAAATTAGAATAATCTGCATTCTACCTAAAACTAAAAATATGGATCCCAGGGATATAATAGTAAAAGTAAATTCCACGGTGAAATATACGTGCGGCTAGTTGATTTAGAGAAAAAAGCGAGAGTGCCTCAGAGATTGCGATGCAAGTGACGTGCGTTGCTACAGCTTTTAACACAGTTGCGAAATTTCTATAAACTATCGTTAGACGTATGATGGAATTTATTCGAACAAAAACACAAAAGTTTTCGAGCCTCGGGGTACCATTCTGTTTTTACCGAATAACTGCAAATAAAATAATAACAATTAACCGATATTTTTGTAAGTCTCCTGCGGATACATAATATTTTGTATGGAATGTGTAGCGCGCACGGGAGAATTGAAATCACCGCACGTATAACGTACACTGCAGCGGAGACTCCAACGCTGGAGTAAGCGACGAACTTTTCACTGAGGTTTTATCGAGCAGCGCAATGATTCGCTTTCCGTAAGTTTCAGCGGGTGTTGCACAATAGATCTGGGGAACTTTATACATCGAAAAAAAAAGATGGATCATTGAATTCAACGACTACGCTATAATGATATATTTGTATGTACGAGCAAGCGATGTACTCGGTTTCATTTACGTTATGTGGTTATGTGGTTTGTTCACAAGATACAACTCACATCCGGGATTAATATCTGTTCATTTTAATCTCGACCGAAATTTCTGTTGTCTGCAGAAACGATCTCAAAATCGTCCGTGATGTACACTCATAGGTATATATCTATATACTTGTACTTTTCGGTTGGACCATTGCGAAAATTGATGAAATCTTCGCGAATTAAATTGCAGTAGAATTAAAAATATGTACGTTATATTTACAAGTAGACGTATGAATTTGCTCGTTAAAATTACGAATTGTGAAATGAGGTCACGGTGTTGGAGTACAGCAGCCCTGATCTTTAATCTTTATAATCTCCATCGGCGACAGTCGCGGTACGTAGGCCTTAACGTGCGATCTGAATTGCCCAATCGAACGAGACAATTAATTTTTCCGATCAATTAATTATTTGGGGAAATGGTTGCGACCGCATGTACGTAATGTACATTATGGTTGTACCGGTACTTACAGGAGGGCGGTTCTCAACCACATGACGATGTTATGCGTTTATTCTTCTTCGGGACGATCCTTCTCCTCCCCCGGCGGAAAACTTGAAAGTGTCGGCTGATCGTATATGTACTTCGACGGTTCGACGATAACGATAAATAAAATTTTCGGCAGACAGAAATAACTTTTCGGTGGCAATTGCCAGCCAACCGAATGTACGGATTCACTTGTTTATCCCGAAGATTAATATCTAACGTCACTGATCACTGGTCCGCATTTCAATGATTGTTATCTTTCCTTTCCTTATCTCCTCCGGTCACTCTCCTTACTACTACCTGCACTTGCCGATTTGTTTTATTATCGACCTCCCGATGACGTGCGAGCAGACGTGGTATAATCCAGTCGAAGAATGTGGAATTCTTTATTCTCCAGCTGCAGAGGGGAGTGTGCGATATCGAACGTTCGTGTGCTTTGGAATTTAATATTTAATCGCGACGTTTAACCGGACGCAGAAGGACCACGGTGAGGGTATGAGAACGGCCGCGAAGTCAGACCCCTACTTATACACCACCCACCACGTCCGCCGCGGTCGACACCCCACCTTATTATACCTACCTGCAACCGGCGGAGCATTCGACGTCACAATTCTAACCCGTTCGTAGCGGCGACTCGTAACTTCCCGACGCCCGCTGCATCCATCCGTCGCGCTGGAAGCTCGGCGCTCGCTCATCGTTCCTCCCAATCCCATTTTTCCACGACGACCGAAAGACCGAATAATCGCGAGGATCGCTAGCCCGGATTCGCAATGGATTTTTGGAAAAGTAGAAAAATAGAAAAATGGAAAAATAGAAAAATAGAAAAACAAAGAAACACTCGGAAAAGGTCGCGCAAGCTCTTCGCACTAATCCGATGATTCTCTACGCGCGCTGGGAACCCCTAGTAATTGCGAAATGAATTATTTCGTTACGAAGATTAGTTTTCAGAATTCCCGTTCGCTTATTTATAATATCGAAATTAGTCATCGGGCTACCGCGCTATACGTGTACCAGTGTAGCCGCGTCCGTGCGATTATATTCGGTCGATGGCAGACCCTCGCGGTGTCAAGGTCCATGAGATGCAGAAGCGAACCGTCGTGCGGTGAGAGTATAATATTGGCTGTGTATTCGATTCGATTCGATCGATCTGTCCGGACGATAATTTGCACAGCGCCGTTAAACGGGCCTACTAAAAATTCGCCGTATTTCGCGTATACCTGCATCAACTATGGTTAATCGACGTTGTCACGAATTTACGTAATCTGAATCACCATAATTTTTCAATCGGGATTTCACAGTTACTGAATAAAATTCACGACGTGATATAATCAGCGATCTTTCGATCGACGCTGCGAAACGTACGGAGGAAAAAAATAATCCAACGTCAATCATACTCGTAGGTTTTCCGAATTCTTTTCAAATTTCCATTCATTATTTTATACGCTCGTACACAGCTGATCCGAATTATGAGGCGCGAATTGCTAAATATTTCAAACTAAGGTCTCCGCTCGAGTATAATTATATTCTCAACTGAATAATTAACTGATTGTGAGCGAAATTCTTTTTCTCCAGACTACACGCGCTGGTCGGCTAATTATAAAATGCAAGTATAACTAAAAAGGTGGTGACCACTTTCGATTTTAAGGAGCCAGCAGTTATAGACTTTACTTTATTGGTTTTTCTTACCGTTTTGCATTTGTCGACAAAATTTTCTATAATTTCATTCGTCTTATGATTTTTTTTTGTCGCTTCCATGTACGACCCCCGGCACTTCGTTCGAGAGACCAGTCTTTTTTTTTTTGTTTCATCGAAAAGAGAGAATTTTTTTTTTCTTTTTTCCTCTCCCCTCAGACTGCAGACTTCGCTGTAAGCGTCCTTGCTAACGCCTGCGAAAACGTGACCGGTTCACGGTGAGTCAAATAAAAGCAGAATTACATTATATGTAGTATACCAATAATATCCCGGGTTGAACGTTGCAATTACCATTTTAATCTAACACGTGTGTACCGAACAGTATAAAGTCTGCGACTTACATCAGGTTAGGTTAGAAAATGATTTTCGTGAAGAAGTTGATGCGACAAAACTGAGAACACGACGACCCGTAAATCGTACGGTGTACGGGACGAAACTAAATAATTAAACAAAAGTACCGTCGCTTCCAATTGTAATTCATTGGGCACGACTTTCGTCTGTATCCGCTACCGCTGTCGCCGCTGCATTTCAGTTGCAGCGTAGAGAACCGAATAAGGCTGCGACCATCGGTTACACCATAGATAAATAAGACTCGATAACGCCCAGCTGTACGAGCCGTCGCGACGTGGTGACGATGCAATAAAAGATCGCGGTCGTTGACTGACCCGAAGGTAGTTCGTCTGAAAACGGAAATGAGGAGTGACAAGAAAAAGCAAAGATTTTACGGACAGGTTTGAAATTCGCATAAACGCCGGAATATTATTTACGTACAATCGAGGCGTGTGATTCGGTTCACGATCCGTACAGGGCAAATCCTTAACGATTGCAAAACTAGATCGCGCGGTGTATAACTATGATCCGTAATGACGTAATCGTTTCCGATATACGCCCCGATCGCCGGGGCGCTCGATTATTATTCGAGCTGATTCGAATCGTATTTGAGTCATCAGGGGCAACCGGACGCGACGATCGGTCGTTGCTGATTTATAAACGCCTCGAAGAGTTTCGCGAACAAGGAGAATTTTAACGGAACGTCTCCTCTCGATCATCGTCGAATCCCATCGATTCCGATAATGAGATAATCTCGGGGTCGTTGACTCGGAGTTTTTAGTGATCGATTAGCATTTCGATTTGTGTAGATAATACTTGAAGTTTGACGCCGGTAGGTATATATATTCAAGTTTTATACAACGATTGTTTTTTTTTTTTTGTTTTTGTTTTTTCGTTTCTTCTCTCATCTCTTCTGACTTTCGACATGTCCGTCGAACGTCTGGAAAAAGCGACTATCGGGCGCCTGCAGTTCACAGCTCGTTGAATATCGTCATCGTCGTGTAAGAGGGACGTTCGTTTGACGAGAAGAACTGGGAACCCGTTTTTTCTTTGATTCTATTCTTGTTTTCGACTTCAGGTTCATCGCGTGCATTCCGAGAGGTCGAAAAAGAACGAACATTATTCAGGGTCACGTGTGTATCGACCGCCGACTCGATTCGGAGAACTTTTTCTACGATCGTTTTTTATTTTCTCGATTTTCTTCCGCACGCCCGAATCGTAGAGTGACGCGTTGCGACACTTTCGGATGCCGGGCGCTGCGGTGGTATGATAAAATGTGAAAAACCAAGAGCAAAAAAACCGTACAAGCGACCGCTTGATGGGGAGAAAAAAAAAAAAAAATGAAAAAAAAAAATCAACGACGCGGGATGTTGATCCCAGACGCGACCGACTAATCGATAGAAATTTTCTGATGATTTAATCCGCTGACAACCGCAGCTCTACTATTTCAAGGTGTTCCAAGATTCTCGTAGGGTACGGAGAAGGACAAAAAAAGTTGAGAAATCTTGCAGCCAACCTGTGCAACCTGTTGACGTGGAATCGGATATTCTCGTTTTATCGCGAAAAGAAGAACGCCCTTGGAACGATCGCCGGAAATCCCTTCATTATATCAAGGCCGAACCGATTTGTCGGTACTGTAAGTATGATGATAGGGGATACCGTACGGGGAACTCAATGTCGTTCGGTGGCCTCAAGGACTGAAATATCCGCAAAGATCTGCTTTTTTTCCCCGATGAGATATGGCGTTGCCAGACGAAATCTTCTTTTTCTCAAAAATATTTTTCCATCCAATTTCTCACTCTTCGTTGGCCAACGGGGCGCTCACCTTTCAATACCTGATACACGTCGACGGGTACATCATTTCGTGAGCTTTTTATCACCCGGCCTTCTAGAGAAATCGGTCTAACAATATTCACCTACCGAAGCGATCTTCGTAGAAAAAGCCTAAACTCTAGGTGGTATCCGGGTATGAGATATTTTACGAGCCAAAGAATTGTGCTACGTCGTTCCTTTCTCCGGATCGACGAGGGTGAAGGTCGTCGGTACAGACATCCGCGCGATGAAAAACCCCCGCGCAACCCGGGGCGAAAATTCCATGTCTTCAACTTGATCGATCTTCGCCATGCGAGTTTCGAAGTACATTTCTTTTTTTTTTTTCTTCGGTGTGTCTTACTGTACATTCGAATTTCGTTTCACCGTAGAAATTGTAGTCGGTAATATACATGTAACGTGTAGCGGGCTCTCGGCTTCCTAGGAGTTAAAAGTAAAGCGCGTAGAAGAAGAAAACAAAAGTCAGTCAGTCAGGCTTTGTACCGGTGAGAAATTCAAGGCGCGGTCAAAGGTAGATACAAAGAATCTCGTGTACATGCATGCATACATGTATATCGGCGATTGGGCGCGCCTGTGCTACCGCGGTCGGCGATCAGAGGTTGACAATTGTGTACATGTAACCAGGGAAGAGGGGGGAATCGAACGTATGAAGTATGAAGTACCAACGAGCAAACGCTTTTCTTCTCTCTTGATTCTCCTCTTTTTGAAATCCTCTGGTTGAATTCCCGCGGCGATAGCGCCGATCATTTCGCGGCGAGCGAAGGAATTCGGGAAGATCGTCGAAGAGAGATGCTGAATTACCTTGCCCCGAGGCGATAGCGCGTAAGTTGCACTCGTCGATGACGACACATTGTACATCGCATATACTCGCGATCGTGCGTTTGGTGTGAAAATAACAAGAAATCTTTCGGTTTTTCGTAAGTTTTGTTTTCCTTTATTTTCTCCGGTCAAACACGCGCGCTACGATCGTATCGCACATGATAATTCTTCGGTCGGTCGTCGCAAGGGAACGCGACGCCGATGCGGAAACCGGGGACCTTGAATATGCACTTTCAAGAAGATGGCGACCGGCCGCTCGCGGTCTTGAATCTGAATTGCCCGCGGTCGACGTATCCACGCCCGATATGCTACACGGCCCCTCGAAATTCCCATCGTCGATTACACGAGAATTGTCGATGAAGAACTCACCCGCGCTACGACCTTGGAGATTCGGGCGTAAAACGAACGTTTTAAAAAAAAAAAAACGAAATTCATTGTCTGCAGAAACGATAGCCTTGGACAGCCTTGGGCTATCGATCGAGTGTTAGGAAGTACGATATCCCTCTTTCCGCGGCGAGACGAAAGGGAGAAAAACTAAAGATAATTTTGGATTCCGAGAACCTTTTTACTCCACAGAGGACAATGTACAGACCAGTTTGTGGTATTTTCTCTTCTGACTCGAACAAAAGTCGAACGATCGTCATCGGGGAGTACCGCGGGCCGGTCGAATAACACGCAAACAACTCTAACCAGAGGTACATACATGTACACGGATAAAAATTCCCATCATGCGTGATCCGGGCGTTCGATATTACAAGTAGTCGGAGCATTGCGGTTAGCCTGGGCCCGCGCTACCTTGTAATGGATATTTACACGCACCCCGGACGAAGCCGACGTGTGAAGTCCATAGAGAGTGAATTTGAATCTCACTTTCTCCGCCGCGCGGAGTGATTATTATAACGCCTCTCCTCTCCTCTTCCTTTTTCTTCTTCTTACGCTCCTTCTGATTTTACTCGCGCAGCCGGTGCGAGTCACTTCGACCGGCGCGTGTAACCGCGATATCGGCTTCCCTCGAGCCATCGTGACGTCGGAGCTGAAAAATTTCGGCCTCGCAATAGCGGAGAGAAACAAAAAAATAAATAAATAAAATCAACGAACTGCTACGCGCAATTGAAATCGATGAGAACGCGTGTCTCGCATCTTGTTCCTTTTTACATCCCGCTACGATTCCCTCCGACAACGAGATCGTGCAATCGTTGCACCCGCGTGACCCGTGATCCAAAAAAAAAGAAGAAAAAAAAAACGAAATTTTCAGACCTACCCGTAGCGCGGTTGACTTTCTCCGCGCGCGGGTGTATTTCAGAAAAGGAGAAGGTGCAGGAGGAAGGAGAAGTGTTCTCGTCCGAATACCAAAACAAGGAAAGTTACCCGTGAGTTTCAACGACCTTGACTGATCGCCGCCTTGGTAAAATATAGAAGGTGGCTCGTCCGACAGCCGCAAGTTTTCATTTTTGACAAGTTTCATTTGTATATTCCGTTCTATTGAGCGTTTTCAACTCATCATTACTCATTACTTGATTATGAATGGACAATTTATGCCGCTCGTTATCCCGTACCTACACCTCGCTGATCACTTAGTTTTCGTAGCGTCGAATAAAAGACGAACTCTCTTCCATCTCGTCGATGCAAACCTGACGAACGATCAGCCAGCCTATGGTGACAGGAATTTCACACGCAACTGCAAAGTGGAAAAAAAGAAGGAGAAAACATCGGACCCAAGAGACAAAATAAACACGAAGAAATTACGCGCCAGAATTTCACGAGTTGAAATTTTTTACTCTTCGATGTTAACGTTATCGCGACGCGATTGTTCGCGTATACAGTCGTGGCGCGGGAAATTTGTCGAAAAAATTTCGTTGATGTTTTATCAGTCGTTGTAACCCATACGGCTGTCGCGGTCGAACATTACCCGCATAGTGTACGGTATATAATCGCGTTTTAAATCTCGTCGGAGTTGTTTTTGCCACGAAAATGACGCACCTCAATTTTATTACCGCGTGATTTAGATTCCGGTACACGAATTGTCACGAAAACGAGATACGCATCGGGTAACAAGTTTCCTGGAAAAATCCTCAGGCCTAACTCGTAAACGAGTTTCCCTCAATTCTTCGTACATGCGACTTCCACGACTCGCATAACAAAATTACCCGAAGAAGAAGTCCCGAGGATCGACTAGGTCAGTTCTAACGTCGTTGCAGGACTTGTCCGAGAACGTGACCGACGTCCAGGCGGAATTTCGTGCTTCTTCATTTTTTAGATCTCCCGGAGCGATTCCCGCGGGTCGATAACCCCCGCTAACAAGTCTTCGATCGTGTCGCCTTCGCGGCGTGGACGAATGATGAGAAAAAATGACGAGGAATTTTATTTCGCTCTTCGCTCATCGAGTGGACCGCGAGCTCTTCGAGTTTTCGAAACTCTAAATGTCTTACGAATCGGAGGATTTCGGACTGGCCGCTCCGCAGAACCGGATACGTCTGGCCGACCCAGATATCGTAATTAGTAAAGGGGATTCGGCTGTCTCGTAGCTCGATGGTTCGCCTTCGCGGTAGCTGATACACCGCAGGAGTGCGAATACCCTTGCCTCGACCGACGTATGAGCGGCCGCTCGATGTTCGTCGAGCAAAAGGAGAGAATTACCGTGAGTAGTAACCTTAACATTGAAATAATCGGTAGCCGCTCGTTAACCGAGTCACAAACAAGCGCAGCTCGAAATACGTTCGAATCCCGCGCCGTGGCTATCTTCGTCCGTCCCTTAAATTGCGATCGTTGCGATGATAATATTATAACGTTCGTGATGATTGTAACGCCCGAGGGCGCAGCCGGAAGCGAAAAATTATACATCGTTGCTCTCCTATACGTGCAGTTTGTAATAACCGAATGATCTGATAGCCGTTTCTATTTGGTTTGTAAAAGTTAGTCGCCCCCGTAGCCAAATTCAAATCGTGACCTCTGTTCGTTCCTTACACGCGCAGACTTCTCATCACTCGCTGTTGATCTATCGGCTCTCTTTTTTTTCGATAGGCTGTAGCGATTCATTTACGAACGTACTTATTCCGATTATTGTCCAGATATCGGATCGCCCGAAGCCCGGAACTCGGATCATCGACAGGATAGGAACACGGAGGTGGGACTCGGAAATCGATTGACGATTTGTTTTTTCTTTTTTTTTCTCCTTTTTTTTTTTTTTTTGTTCGCTAGTCGGTGTAGGTATATTCACATACATCTGGCGAGCTGTGAAATGCGCCGACAAATTTCTATTAGAAATCGAAGATCCCAGAAAAGTCCAAACGGCGATACGTCCGGGTGATTTTTTAGTTTCCTTTTGTTTGCCGCTAAATCGAATCGAAAATAGTTTTCGGACAAATCGAACGGAGGACATGTTCGAAGCTTCGGGGTGTCGAAAAATGTTCTTTCGAATCTTGACGATTCTTCGAATTGGGGGATATTGTCCTATTCGCAGAGTACACGTGAATTGGTCGAGTAGAAAGTGACGATTTTGTTGGTCCTAGGTATAATTTTATAATCGCGCAAACTAAGTATACGTAATATAGGTATACGGTATTTGTATAGAAATTGTTCTTTAAAGTTTCAAATAAAGTCCGATTTCATTGCTGTAATTATTCGCTTATTTCACGCCGGTTGAAATTCATCCACATGCAGCATAACGCCGTGTGCGTATAATTACATACAAAACTATGGCTGGTATAATTGTTACAATTCAATTACGTGTATAAGTGGGCAAAAAAAAAAAAAAAACACGTATATATATTTTATCCCCTTACGTGAAAATCGTACGGGCGTTAGGAATGTATTTCCATACCGTACAGCAGCTATAATTACATTATCTAAAACTTTCTTGCCGTTACCTCACGGAAGACTGAGAGCCAAGGCGTAGGTATAATATGTTATTTAAGTACATGTGTGCATTTATTTATGCAGTTTGTATGAAACCATAAGCGCATTCGTAATCCTCCGCATCCCCGGAACGCAACAAATGGGGGAAAAACGTGGATAAATAATAATAATAATAATAATAATAAATATACGAGAGAAAAATGGAAGGAAACAAAAAACGTGGAAAAATTATGTATTTACACGTACGTCGTTACGACACATGTATGCGCATGCATTTATTTACTCCTGTGTACACCAGGGAAAGCGATGTTAAGATTTCTGGCCGAGTGAAAGTCCTGCGAGCTCCCCCCGCGCGCGGGTTCTCCGGAGCTGCACCCCCGCTTCGAAATCATCGAAAGGCTACCGCGTGCATTTCATTTCACATTTTGCACTTACAATTCAGGTTCAGTCTTCGGGAGTTCGAACAATACATCCGCTTCGATGTATAATATATTCGGACCGAATATCGAGTTCGAAACACAGACGGCGGTTTCCTACCTTCGCGCGAACAATGAAATTACTCTTTTCGAGTTCGCTTGTCTTTCGTTGTTTCGTTCATCTTTCTCTCAATTTCGAACGTGACGTCGTCAGTTTTTTTTGATTCCCGGTTGCAATCGGCGTTACCCGCGACGTTAGTCGCGGTACGTAGGTACGTACAGTTGTGCAACGATATCTACGACGAAATAATAAGAATAAGTCGCCAAAGACCACGGAGAAGATGACACCGGTATCTGGTGTTCACGTATACATATCCGATAGGGGTATGCGTGAGACAAGATGTACGACAAACTTTTCATAATTATTTCCTAGTTTCACAACTCGCCACGGATAATTTGCATCGTACAATTATATTTAAGCTACGTTACAGCGAAGCCGCGGTATAGGTATACATATGTATATTCGTCGTCCGTTGGCGAGCGAGCATCAATTTTTTACGCCTATCATCTCAGTCGTCATCCACCGCCTTTACTTTTTACGGAAGGAATTCTATTTATATTTCGAGACGATAGAAACCGATTCGTGATTTTCCTCGATTCGGGCGGGTTTCAAAGGTTTGGTATAAAAAAAAGAAGAAAAGATATAAATGCCCAAGTATTAAACCGCGGCGCTCAACTGACTCATTTCTACGCGAGTTACATTTTTTTTTTTTTTCTTCATCGGCTTTTGGAGAGGACATAAATCGGCTGTTTTGTTATTTTTAGATCTTTCCCGAGAATTGGATGCTGTCTACAGGACTTTATCGTCCCGCGTGGGCCTCGGTGTTCAATTAATGACACGAAATCTCGCGATTCAAAGTCAAGATTTATCCGTCTTTTATGCAGAAAATTATAGTAGCGGACATTCTGGTTTTGAGAAAACATATTTATACTATTGAAAAAGTAAATAAATAAAAATAGTGTGAATCGGCATGATTTCTCTGTCCGATTCGGGTTTGCGGGATGATTATTTTTCATCCTCTGACCGAAAGGTGCGTTTTCTTTCCATTGTTTCCTCGTTAGCTGAAAAACAGAGTCGTGGCCGATAGAATAATTTTCTAATAATCAAAAAACGATTACCGAGAGGATTGATTGACCGTGTACAACGAGACATGAAGTCATTCATGAAATCGCGACGAATCGATCGTCACGCCGCGCGATTACGTATACGATGATCATGTTACGTTGAATCATTGCATAAAGAAGCTGAAATGATGCGACATTTTTTAGTCATCTATTTTATTATTCATATCCGAATAATTTTCACGCGGTTTCTAATCCGCTCGGATTCATCGGGACGGGGTCGGTTGTTTTATGAAACTCTTCCCAGTTCACCGATCGCGCCATCGCTCGCACATTGGGAAGCGGAAAGGAAAGAATTCGATTTTTGAAAACCTCCTTTTCGAGAGAGCCCCCTGTTCCCTGACAAACGTCACAAATATTTCCAGTCTCCGAAGGGCTCTTCGTCGATCCAACCGCGTCGCGTTTGTGGATACAATTCGTTGAATTTGTTCAGATTTTCTGAACAGGTAAGGAACGTTGCCCGCATGACGACGAGGATGATGATAATTGCGGTTACGATGCTGCAAGGCGTACATTCCGCGTTGACATTAGCCAAAGGTCAGAGAAACCGCGGGTTGAGGTCTTGCGCGATCTTCTTTAACTTATCCCATGGGCCGGTCGCGGCAGCTAACTCCTCATTTTACTCCGCGTGTCGTATTTACCGCTGCAATTTATCGGGAGATACGTCGCCTCGCGGCCTCTCTGACCAGGAGGCGGTCTTCGGACACTCGTCTTGCGGGCACCGGGTAAACATCATTGCAAACGTTGCGTACATGTCCCGCGGGCTCGACCGACGCTACTTACACTCCGCTGGATAAACTTCGTTTCTTTATCGGTGAACTCCTCGTTTCTACGGGGGATAATTTTTTCGAACGCCGCGTGCGTGAGGAGGCTTATTCTATACCCGCACGCGTGCAAAGGACGATGAGGATCGAGGCGTGCGCGGGCTACCGATGTCGCGCGTTGCTCGTCCTCAACTCACGGCGGTTCTTGGCGCGATTGCGCAATTTCGTTGCAATTTGTTTTGAAATTAACAACCTCGTAACGCAACCGGGTCAGGTATCGGACGTTGCCACATCATTATTTTTAGGCGTGCATCGAGCGGACGAGCGAAGATACGGTTCGATATTCTTGCACAATTTTAGGTTTTATCAAATCCTCTCCGTTCTCGTTTCGTCTGTTGTTTTTTTTTTTTCTTTTTCTTTTTTTTTTCCCAACTCGATCGGTTCGAATGTACATCGCGACGATCGGTACACTTTTATGGTACAGCAAAGGTCAGGTTGGAGGTTGGCGTTCCTGATCAGATACCTGTACTTGTAGCGCAGTTTGTAATGCTGCCTTTTAACTTCTTCTTCTACGTTTCGCCGTGAGCCTTGGCTTTTATAATTAAGCTTGACGGAAGCCGATCCATCATCGACACGCCGCTCCGCTCGACTCTCCCGTGCATTTTTCACCTCGCAAATGTTAGACAATCTTTGATAAAAATGCAAAACTTTGCAGGAATGCCGCTCTCGTAATCCTGTTAATCCAGGATGGTGAGAATTCAAGGATTACGAGTTGCTACGGTGATGGGGTTGCGAGACACACCTCCCGATTATTCTCTCTCTCTCTCTCTCTCTCTCTCTTTTCCGACGCCGCGATCGAAAACGTGATTTTTGATGCGTCCCTATCGATCCAGATCTCAAATATTTCTCTTCTGTATCGCGCGGTACATCGGTATGTATCACCGTTACATAGGTGATGCTCGCCTATACAGAGGTAGGTGAAATGTTCTTCTCCATCTTGCCAAGGCCGACCACGTCCCGCACGTTCCTCTTACTTTCATTCCCTGTCATCGTGATTCGAGTTCACCATTATTCGGGACGATGTTCGCACAGAAGATCCGCCATTTAATCGGACGTTGCAAACTTTTCGTAGAACGAGACCGCCGATCGTGTCAATTGTATGAGGAAGTAAAGTGAATGAAAAAAAAAAAAAAAAAAAAAAAAAAACAATCAGCAACTGGTGATAATTTTTTAATGAGTTCGAAAAAACGGTGGGCCGAATCTACGGAGTGGTTGGATTCAGGGGGTTCAAGTCCGTCGATTACGCGAGTCACGTGCCATCGATGTGATAGAAGGAAGAAGCTGAAAACCGTCGAGAGACTTTCGAGAGAATCCGTCGATCCACGTTGAATAAAATCCGCAACCTGCGTCACCTCTGAGGAGGTTGGCTTGCCTGCCCAAGTTCAATTTTTCAGATTCGAGTCGCACCGTAAATTGTGGTTACCAATATTCACTAATGCTTTTCTACTTTTTATTTTCATTAATTTACATCTATACATTATTTTATGGTAATCAGAGAATACGAAGGTATGGGTAATAGTAGTCTTCTATATGTACATGTACATGATGGTGTCGAGCGGCGTTCACTCGAAATGTGTATGGCAAATTCTCCTTTTGCTTTAATTTGTTTTTGTTTTTTTTATTTTTCGCTCCCGATGATTTCCAGTTATCATCAGGGATCAGTCAAAATTTAATCCTGTTTCAGTAATTAACAGATAATCGTTCGTACGTTACATTTTTACATTGAAACGAAAAGTGGAAATAGTTGTTTAGGTATGCGCGTACTTGACGTGCAGGTAGCTTATGATTTTCGACGTTACTTGGTTCTTATTATTGAGACTTTTTCCAAGTAAGTGATCGCGAATATTTCAATAATGAGAAAAAATCAGGCTCAATCTGCGCGCGGTTGATCGTTGAAATTTTTTCTTTTATTACTTTGTCATTGTGATCGGTTATTGAATCGAAAACGGTGAAATGTGGATGGTTTTTCGTTTTCGCGCGGTCCTTCATTTAGCCCCTGCGGAATGACTTCGGCTTAACTTGAACCACTTCCTGTTGAGTTTCTTCCTCAATTTCCTCTTGGACCGGCTTCGCGGCGACTCTTCCTGCGCCGAATCGGCCCCGATTTGACCTCGACGACGTCTGATTATCGGTGGACGCCGACGCCTGCTGACCAGTCCGACTACGGCTGTTGTTCGACGAAATCGATCTGACGAAGAAAGTCGAAAGTTAGTCGAGTTTCCATTACTCGTCGTTCTAAATCCATTTATTTTCCTCCGAGATGCCGAGGGCGCTCGCGATTCGCGATTTCAATTATACCCAAAAATTAATCGACTCACTTCGGCTTCGCTGTAACCGGTTCGGCCGATTCCGTCCTGTGAGACTCTCGGATGCTATTGTTACTTCCGGCTTGAGCGCGTCTCCGCTTCAGGACGGCGAGGAGATCCTCGTTCGATCTGGAATCGCGTGAAAAATTTAATGGAAAAAAAACTTAATTCGCAACCGTTTTTCTACCACTCACCTGAACGGCCTGACGATTCCCGCCCGAATTTTTTTCGGTGGTTCCGTCGTTGTCACAACTTCTTCTTGCTCGATATTTTCATCCCCCAGTTCCTCGCCGTCCTCGTCTTCATCGATCACTTGTTCGACGGGCTTCTCGGTGGTGGAAGTTGTCTGGACGTCGGAATGGTTTTTGATATATCAATTTGCATTTAGCGCAACGAACGTTGGATCGGTAAGGAAAAAATGTAAACCTACCAGGGCCGGCTTTCTTCCGATCGGGCTGCGAGCTCTCGGGGACAAAAGAGACGATCGACCGGTGTGTTTCGGAGGAGCAGGAGTCACCGGTGCTGCCGGAACGGGGGCGGGATCGTCGTCGTATTCGTACTCCTCGTCGGCACACCTGCACACCGCCACGAGACCGAGGGCCAGCACTCTGAAAAATGAGAAGAGCCGATTTCAACAGGTGAATCGAACGGACGTCGTAGGTTCCGTTCGAGCTAACGCGTTAGTTTGGGACTAATCGTGAGTGCGTTGCACTTTATTGGGATACGGTTGTACCATTATCTATGGTTGTACGGTGTAGCGATCGTTGCATTATGGAAGTGGGAGAAACGCGACTCTCGCGGCCGGTGTTATAACCTTTCCTAGCGCTCTTCGACTCTCCGGCGGTGCACAGACGGATTCGCAAACGTCACGCGGGGGTCTTCGAAGGGCACCCCGAGGCGTCGATCGATCGCGCGATGCGACCCGAGGTGTTTTCGATATTCCGGGGGATCGGCTGGAAAAATTCGGAGCCGGAACCTCGCGCCGCACCTCGTTAACGTTCGGCCGTGAATTTCGAGGTCCGAGAAACGAGGAAGTTGACACCGCGCGAACGAATCGGCGGTCCGTCAAACGTCGGTCTACAACGACAACGCGATCTGTTATTCTCGACGGTATTATATCAGGATTACACGCTCTCGGTCCTTGGACTGGAAAGCGGTGCCGCCGCTCACTTTGTTTCTTGTCGATTTCAATGTCCCGAGCGATCGTGAACCGTCGGGCAAAGAGCGGATTTCATCCGGAGTCGTTTCGATTCACCGTCAGAATTGGCGCTCGATATATATACGAGTTCAATCTTATTGTTAGGAACACGCGGCGGCCTTTTCTACGGGTATGCAGGAGTAGGAAGAATTCCACGGAGTAGGATAACGCGGTGTAGAGGTAGCTCCGCAAGAGTAAGCTGCAAACCAGATTCCTGGTGACCTATGACATTCAGGTATTGTGCTGGGTACGCTACATGCACGACGTATAGACCTTATACCCGTGTACAAAACTCACTTTCTCTGCCAGCGAGTACTTATTTGTAAAGACTCACGGCCGCAAACGATTCAACTGGTCGCCCGCGGATTCTCCTTCTAACGAATACGTGAGCGGTGAAGATTTCAGAAATATCACCGAGCGCGTATTCGTAACCATATTGTTCGCGTTGCGACTGCGATTCCGAACAAGTTCTCGGCTGCGTCGAGATGATGATGAGTTTTCCATTTACGACAACGCGTACAGTACGACGTTTTCGCACGTACGTACGTACGTCCGCGATCCCAGCTTCCCCCTTAACTTATTTTTCGACTTTCGCCCAGAATCGGATACGAAAGGTGCCGACTTCTGCAGGACGCGAGTCATTAGGAATACGTTCGTACGGCTGAAAAAAAACAAAGAAGAAACAAACGAACCAGAAGATAGAAATAAAAAACTAGCCAGCGGGTAAAAATAAGAGAAATTAGTATCCACGTAGGAATAATGAATCGAAAGTGTATTTCAGATCGGAATTATCGCTTACATCACGTGAGGGTACGTGAGCTGATCATTGTGCGCTAACGAGCCGCCAATGAATAAGGCGCCACGAACGTAGAAATTGATTCCGCTGCATAATTGGCGTCGCAATTCTTGGGCAGGAACAGTACACGTGGGATTGAGATCTACGAGCGATCGTATTACATTTCGTAATTCGGTTAATCCGACGATGGTACTTTTTGTGACCCTTTCTTCTTTGGCCTATTTTCGTTATTTTATTTACATAATTTCTTATTCGAAATTATTCTTGTTCGAAGTTACGGTGCGGCGATCGTCAAGGTATTCGAAATCCAGGACGAAGGATTCATCAACGTGGGCACGTCGCAGATCCTTGAGTCGGGATAAGATTGTTTCATTTATTGCTCAACCGCACGGTTGGCGTGTGAAGCGAAATCTGGTCATTTTGCGAAAGCAGAACCTGCAACAGCAGCGGCGGCAGCAGCAGCGGCGGCAATGCGTCGTATAATCATACCCTATAGACCACAGTTGTACGTCGACTAGAACCAGACAATTTACATAAATTGTCTCCCCTTCATATAGAACGCACCGGTCGTTCCTAGTTCCAACCAATATCAGCCGTCTCTGAACCGAGTCTGAAATTTTCTATTCGATCCGCAAACCGTACGCCCGACTACGCGTCGTCCATGTTCCCGACTTCAAAGGTCTCGCGATCTCGATCGATCTCGATATCCGGTGCGGTGCGGTGCGGTGCGGTCGAATTCCCCGATTTTGTCGCGCGCGTTCCAGAATTCCGTACGCACTTTCGGTTGACCCCGATCGGAGCGTATATTGGTCGGGTGTGCGCGCGATTCGCGACCGACGACGCGCACCCTTCGCTAAACTTTGTCGGGGAATATGCGTACGACTGTCGGCGATTCGTCGTAACGATTGAAAATTTTCAATCGAACATATCACCTTAGAGATTTTTCGTAGCGACGTTGTTACCTTGGAAATGAAACTTCACGCTCGGATCAACTTCCTGTTTGGAAATATTATTCAAATACATCGAACATGTCTCCCGATCTGTAGCGGCGTTTGCGTAACGTACCCCCGTTTGTATCTTTACACACGACACGCGAACGAATGGGTGTACGTATGTAAAATATACATAACGTTCCGATCGTATAACCTCGGGGGCCGTGGATTAATTATTATTCAACGAAAGTCCCTGTCGCGAATATATAATACGGAACGACGGTAATGACAAAATGTCTCCGCGGCATCGGAATAATCTCGTGCGCGGTGATTTATACGGCGCGGTATCATCGCGCGTTATTGACCCAATGATTTCAATTTGATGGACCCGTTCCACCGGACGTCCAGAGGCACCGAAAACTACACCGACGACCTTGAGAAAAGCCGTTACAGCGACCCACGGGTAATTTCTTTCTTTCTTTCTTTCTTTTTTTCTCTTTTTTTTTTCTTCCACTCTCCTCAGAATTCTTAGACACGGACGACGCGCGTAGGGTCGACTGGTTTTTCGACCGGCGACGTCCCGGCGGAATGATCGTATCGTATATATACGTCGCGCGATTTCGCGTTCGATCGATATTCATCCTTGTGAGTCGCACGTGGGCGGTCGATATTTTCATCTCCTTCGAAACGAGGTGGCTCGTTGCCGCTTCTGCCACCGGTAGAAAGCGCAAGGGTCGAGAATAATCTCGGTCCGATCCGTACGCGTGAAAACTGGATCGCAACACTGCAAAAGAATCCGATGAAATTTCGAACCGGCGTCTTTCGGTAGCGACCCGAGGTATCGCGCGCTGTTATTAGTTCGCCCCGATAAATTCAATGAAATTTTCTATACTAAAACCACTTTCCATTTTGCACGCGGTCCCCAGGCCAACGTAGGTTTTCTCCACATCCTCGCCGTTCACTCGTGTACCACCGCGTGTACAAGCTGCAGAGTTTATCGATCGAAGTACATTCCCTTTCGTTACGATATTCGATCACGTATGTGTATACGTATGTATACATATGCAGTACCGCGCGATCGATAAAAAAAAACCGACAAAAAAAAAAAATCGATCAACGAGTGAATATAACGAAGCTCGGATCATCGAGTGGCTCCGAGTCGCTTCCGACTTCCGGTTGTACGATCGGTCACTTTTCCGAGAAGGTCGCGCAAAAAACATCGCGTCATAAAGTTCGAACTTGGACGAAAAGGGTAACGCGACTGAGAGAATTTGTTTTGTTTTTTCATTGGTTTTTGGTTTTACTCACGCGATGACGCAAAGTCTCATCTTGTTCCTCTCTTGATCGGCGCGAAGCCGGGGGCGTCCTCTCGTAATGGGTGATACGTGAATACCGGAGACTCGGGAGGGTCGGACGTTGTTCCGATCCGGAGGAGGGTGAGATCCAACGTGGTCGATTTTTCGCCTCGATATCGCCGATTGACTCGTACGAATATTTCTTATTTATCCTACGGGGCAAAGATCGAACGGTCTGGCACACTACAGACGCGGAGACAGTGTACTGCGAAGTGCACCGTTCGTTCCCCCTTCCCTCTATATATATGCCACTCTCACTCTCTTACCATCCACTCGTACACGTTCTATAACCGTTCGGGGCAGCAACAATTCCTACAAGACGATCCGCGGTCGCCTCCAGCCTCCGGGTAGACCAGGTCCCGAGGGATTCCGTCCACGATCCCTCGCGTCCCCTTCGAACGATGGTACCGATGAGAGAGTCGAAACGATAAAATTCGAGCTTTTCGCTCCGAACTCGGGGGATAAAACAACAATTCGAACCGGCTGCCCGTGGCTCGACCTATCGAATATTTCGATCGAAGTACGAGAATTAAAAGGGGAGGCCTTTTTTCGTGCGATCGAGCTTCTGGTTTTGGAGTTGAAAAGTACTCGTACGATACCGGGGCGGCGAGTAGTTCGCCGTTTTCGCAATACCACTCACGAGACTTTTAAAGGGCACTAGGTGAAGGAGGTCCCTTGTGAAAATTGGCTAGTCAGGTTGAATATGTCTTTCGCGTACTTTTTCGTCAAACCTCCGACATTAATCCTATGAAATCGTTTCACCGATATTGGTACGTATATATAAGATTTGTCGGTTCTTTTGTTTCTTAAAAATCCTCAAGCTGTAAGATCTACCGAGGGGCGGACTCCGGGTTTTGCAACTTTTCATTAACGTTTAGCGTACACTTTGGACGGTTGAACGCACGTAATCGCTCGTGCTAATTGCATATACCTAATAACGTGTGCTTCCGCGGGTTCGCGCATGCATTCGGTTTACACACAGTTTAAGTATTCGCACGTACTAACGTTTCTATATATACCTATATGCAAAGTAACGTGTCGTTCTTTCGTAAAACAAATAAAAAGCAATTCGGTCACGGCGGAACGTCGCGGCGCTGCATCGACCATTAGTTACAAATTATTCAAGCTTTGGCCGATCCGACAATTAGCGAGTCCGTCTGAATTTTGTACCTCGTACGTAATTACTTCGTCCTCGGACCGCGCGATTCGTTGAAAATTCAAAACCGTCATTGTTTCGTTTTTTTTTTTTTTTTATTAATTTTGAATTTTTTTTTTTTTATTTATTTTGCAAATTTCTAATCCGTTACACGGAGTTTACGGCGGAACGATTGAGATGAATTCTCGCGAACCTTTACAGAAATTTTTTTTTTTTCTCCAACAGCGCGATTGTTCGTTAACCAAAGTTTGTTCGTACCCATCGCTATGAATCGGTCTATCATCAATTACGCGAAGCTGCTTGACCTGCCTCAAACCGAAGACGTATTACCGTTTCGCCGGTAGAAGAGAAAAATAATTAGAAGTGTATGAAAGAAAATTTTTTGATAAACCGTCAGACACCTAAGCGCCAAGATCGTTGAATCTTCCAGAGAATAATCTTAACACGCCCGACGAGAATAAGGAAACGTTGCGATGGACGATATATACACCCGTATTACCGAAACGTGCTAATAAATGTGGGTCACAAGCGTTGTTTTCGTAGCTACATAATCGATAGATACAAGTACGCCGCGATCACAAATGGGTGTTGCGATCGGAATCAATAAGCTCGTAATATCTCTCGAAAGTCAAACTCATCATCATCATCATCGCCGGGGGAGTGTCCCGAACAATGGGATTTCAAATTCCATTATCCCACCGTAGCCGTATTCGTTGAGTGAGAAAAAAAAAGAAAAAAAAGAAAAAAAAATAAAAAAATAAAAAAGGGAAAGTATTGACCGAAGCGAGATGTTTGTAGTTTACGATTGTCGTACCTATGTGTACCTACTATGTGCGACGTGGTTACGGGTAAGGTAGACGCGCGACAAGTAGTTCCTTTGACGTTAGTTGATTGCACGTCGGAATGACGAAAACCTTGACATTTCGAGGTGCGATCAAATAATCGTTGTCCCCGCAGTTCTTTTTAATGAAATAAATTATCACGGTGGACAACGAGAACTCGACGATCGACGACGGGCAGTGAAAGTAATAGCGGGCCCGCGGATCGACCTCGTCGCTGTACACGGTATATCCTACAAAGAGTCACGAATGCCATCGGCCAGGTCGCGTAACGCGAAGATCGTGTCTCTCGTTTCGTTATTGGGTAGCTTCGCTTTTTCGATATTCTACAGTCGTATCCCCCCGCGACGACTCGGCAGGTCGTTTTTCGTCCCTCCCGCCCGGTTTGAACCGAAGATAACTCCGAGGCAACTTGGGTCGCGTACGACGACACCGTCGGGTGAAAAACTTCCCTCGACTATAAAGAAAAAGAGCGAAGAAAAACTATAGAGAGAGAGAGAGAGCTCTCCCGGGCGATCGTCCTTGAAAATCTATGACGCGTGCACTCGCTGTCGGTACGAACGCTCGTCGTATTGAGATTCGATCGACGAATGTTTCGAATTTCTTATTTTCAGTTTATGTGCTACAACAGCGAACTTTCCTCCAGGGGTATAAAATAGATTGTGCAATAAAACTATTACCGTTTAATATTAAAACCGGGAGAACAGTGTGAAAGTAAGAGGATGCGAGAAAGGAATCCAAGAAATACCTTTATGCAATTCCGTTTATAATTATACGCTCGAACGACGAAATAAAATTATCTTTTACTCAGGCGTTGTGTACGAGGCGTTGTCGCATCTTTCGATAATTAAATTTAACGCCCTTTTCCTACCCGCGCCGTATGCCGTCATTACCAAAAGAAATCAACGCCGACTTTCAAAGCCGACTCCCTTCCCTTCCTTCCACGTATAGGTATCAATGAATTTTGAACGAATAAAACGGGTGAAAAAACCTCGTTCGAATCGGCGTTATACGTATGTACGGCGCGTATGAATTATCGATGTAAATATTATTTATCGTCAACTCGACTCGGCCTCCCGTAGAAAATAATAACCGAGTGTTCAATTGCTCCAAATGACGCAATGACATCTTGAGCGTCTTATACGATAGCAGCTGTCTCGGTATACTCATCGGGTGTTACACCTAACGGTGAGTGTAGAATTTGACCACGCGGAGAAGAATCCGAACGGATTGTTTACAGGCGTATTTTTCTCATGTACTAACTTATGCCGGTTACGTAACGACGCGCTGTACGCGTACCGAAGTTTCTTTGACTTGATTTCAGCTGGACCGCATTCCTCTTATCGTTTTGGACCTCTGGCGCCCGCCGATGTGTTCGCTACCTCCCGATAGAGAGCAGAGGTGGACCCCCACGTCACCGACGAATTAGATCGTTCCCTGACGGCGATCGAAGTTCAGACGAACGTGGAAACGAAGAATTCGTTCGTACGAAGAAATCGTTGAAATTCTCGCAAGAAATTACGCCGAAGAACGCGAAGAGGTTGAAAACTTGCTTATCAAATTTATCACGACTCGCAACTTTCACGCGATTCTTACGCGCTGGTTTTTAAGATGCCTCGATTAATGCGCTTGTGTATATAAAATTGACACGCAGCTTATATTATGCCGTTTTCGCGGAAGTCTCTTACCTGAATCGCGTGCCTCTGTACAGTCAGTTGAATACCGGTAATAAATGTACATAGATATATACATATACATATATAATATATGTATATATCGTAAGTATTTTTAAGTGTCCTCTGTAAATATATTTATTTTTTTCATTCTTTGGAATTTCTGCTGCAATGGGAATAATAAGGAATAAATTTTGACTCGCACGGAATCGCTTGCCAGAGGTATAAAAAGAAAGTCTATAACATATCGAGTCTCCGCGATTTCCATCGCCCCCATCTTTGAGTCTCCCCGTTGCTCAGGGAGTGGCCGATTCCCCAACTGGATATTCCTACGTGTAGTACTGTGTACTTCAATAAGGTCAGGTTCAATTTCTCTGGCAAAATCCGGGCGACAGCGAGGGCTACAAGCGCACGCCAAGTGTTGATCGAGGCTGCACTTTGAAAATTTCATCAACTTCCAACGGATGCAACGAATCTGACGTTTTGTAAGAACGATTGATCTTTGGAAATGAAATAAGAGGAGATCGCGATTTCCGTCGGTGAATCAGAAGAGTATAAAAAGAAAAGAAGTCCATTACCAAATAGATCCACATCGTTGATCGGACGTGTCGAACAATTTCACCTGCGCATTATAAGAGTTTGCGAAAGTGGCATAGAAGTAATTAATTAATCAAATGTAACACCGTTTCATTTAATCGCGGATAACTTGTACGCGGCTACCCACGTTCACAGATTTATTCGCAGTGGCGAATATCGGAACGATATTCACCGAACGTATCCAGGCATCGATGTCACTCGGGGCTGCGCGGCGCCGTGGATATGCGAATAAAATATTGCGCGCCATTTCCGACGCTCGTCTTTTCAAGGATGTGAAAATCCATTTCATCACATTACCGTAGGGTATGCCCCCTGAAGATGTGATTTCTACTTTTGCTATGGCTGACGCGTCGCGATGCAGTTGAAAAAATATGAGGAAAAATCCTGGAACAGGCATCGCTATTGAATATTAAAGTAAATTGACGTCCTTTCCATTCGGCTCCCGTATACTTTGATAGTATGATCGCTTCTGAAATTAACGTTCGCGAGCGGTTTAAAAACTAGCGATTTCAAAGCGGGCGAGTGTCTCGATCTCGTAGCGCTTCGGGATAACCATTTGAATGGTTATAGAACGTTCTACAAAGTTTGAAATGTGATACTCGTTCCTTCGTAACGACGATACCCAGCTAGCTAGGTAAATGCAGCAAAAATGAGTGAAAAGTCTTCGATCACCGTTCACCGCCGGCGTCGTTGGTCGAAGTTGGCGATGAAATATACAGAATGCGTGAAAAGAACGTTCGGCAGGTGTCGCCATCTTGGATCCCTTGGTCGGCCAATGTTCGAACTAAGCAAAGTAGTCGCTCGTCACTTGTTGCGTCGCCGTGCAACCGCCCGGCACGGTCGACCTGCGCGCTAAGATTTGTCAAAAATCATCCTCGCAAGTTCAGGTGATAGTTTTTACCGCGTCGCGAGCGTCGACGTGCCGGTTTACAAAAGTGACCTCGAATTTTGCGAGCGTTTATTTCTCACTTTCTCCTATCTGAAGTTCCAGTGGTTTTCAAGTATTTTTCTAGGGTGAACGGTGATTTGAAATTCTTTGGTAAGAGTATTTTTGTCAGGATACAAGTTTTGCTCCTCGCATCCCTCCTGGAGGCTGCAGCCCGCACGGATTCCTTCACTCGCTGACAGAGATTTGTTTTGTTTATTCTCTTGTCTGGAACCAGCAGCATCCGAAACCATGATGGTGAGTCGTTTATAACTCAGAGGCATAACGCTCAACGTTTATTACCGTTTATCTTTTAATTAATACCGTTCGCTCGACTTGGGGGACGGTCGTTTATTTGATAAAAAAGAAGGCTCGGAAGGTCGGTGAAAAAAGTGAACATCATTGAATACCGACCGATAAGTAAGATGAGTGGATGTAAAAGTGTTTCTTTTTTTTTCGTTAGGGTTGATAAGTCCGACGCGTAAATTATCGAGAAAATTGAAGGTCCGCGATTCCGACCTTGCGGAATGACATTTTATTCGAAACACCGAGTTTGATTAAGGAGTGATTATACCGCCGACGAGAGCACGTGCAAGTTTGAAAATATCGAAAGAGAACAAAACAAATGATGAATTTTCCGGTGCAGCCTTCGAGTATCGTTCTCTCGCGCGTTGTCCAAAAACATGGCGAGTGTTGCGAAGTATTCAATTGAAAATTACTGAAAACAATACGACGAATAATGACAATAAGAGAACTGAGAACGTTAAGAGAAGAAGGTAATGCGAATTAGTACGGAGGAGCTGGACACAACGATAAGATGCGAAGAGCTTTATTTACGTTATATCACAGAGGTTCATTGTCAGCAAATGCGCTCCGTAACTGTAGCCGTAATTAAAAGCAAACAGAGTCAAACAACGAGCATCCCGGGTGAATGAAGCCGATTAAATAATGTTCGGAGTGCGTAGCTCGTTACTCGCCATTTGGATACATCGCGTATAAGCTGTACACAATTGTTCGCAGGTATCAACCCAAATTCCTATCGTAATCATCGACGATATACGTCCAACTTCTTTTCACATATTTCATTCCCAATCAAACGGCCCGCCTTGATTTCATCTTAGCTGCGAAGCGATGAGCTCTTATCCCATCGGTGCGTTCACCGCGTTGCAGTTCGTCACGAAACATTATCTCGTACCAGCGAAACTCACGGGACTTCATTTATCTCACATCGCATCGTACGGTTTGTGGGCGTTCGAAGGAGTCACACCAGCTTATCCGAGGACCCGCTTTCTTTCTCACTTGCCTTGAAAATAGAATGAAAAGAGTTGGTTTTTCTTCGGGTTTGTAAACAGCGCCAAAAAAGTCATCTGCTCCTACGATAGCCTCGCTGTAATCCTCAAACGCGGTCACATACACGAATGTGCCCGCACCGGTTACTATTACAATAATAACAATGATAATAATAAAATTCACATTTCGCCAGCGTACGTCGGCGTAAACCGGACTACATTCCTATTCCCTCTGACATACGTATAAACGGTAGGCTATTCTGTGATAATGTTACCGGCATTTCATTTCATTCTCTGTAGTATACCAATGAAATCCTGGGACTATATCGGCAAAGAGTAATTTGTCTAGAGGAATTTCCGTCTTGAATAATAAAAAAAATTACACCCCGCGATGCGATGCGATGTGTGCCGCACGTTTATACGTATATGGGAGCCTAGTTTCGGAAGACATGACCGCGCTTGGTACGAGAAAAGGGGTAAAGATAGACGCCCGACGCTCGTATTAAACCCTCGTTTGAAAGACGCCCGAAATAGCGAACGAAGGAAACCACACGGCGACGAGGCGCCCTTCCTTCCTTCCTTCCTTCCTTCCTCCGCACATTCCTTTTCTCCTTCTCGTTTCGCGCGGGCTTCCCCAAGGAGACGCCCATTCACAAAGAGATCCTATGATAAAAACGTAGCGAAATTTCTCTTCCCACTTCCTCTCTCTCTGTTCCGCTGTTTCTATGTTTTCTCCCAAACTCCTCGCGCTTTTCCCACGTACGTTCAACCCCTGCGTGTGCGTATTAACGTGCCACACAAATTCTTTATTCACACCGCGTCGTAAACGACCTTTATTTTCCTATACCGTCTCTACTTGGCTAAATATAATAACGTAGGTATACATACATATACACAATTTCTGTTGCGACTGATTTTTCCTTTTTCTTCTTTCCTCGAAGCGCACTCCTGGCGAATAAATTTATAAGATCTGATCGCCGATGCGATCAGTTGTTGCTTGCCGCTGAAGTAATTCGATGTTCGTCAGACTCGAACCCGATTTGAATGTTTTTTACCCACCTCCGACAAATAGGCCTTATAATTGTTCTTTTTTCTTTTACCGTTTACACGAAGTGCGAGACACGAGGATTCGAATCGCGGATACATAGAGTTCGACGTATCCATATGAAGGAATTGAAGAGCGTCTGATTCAAATTCCATGTGCGGCGGCGGGAAGTTTTCGTTTTTCGACCGACTTTAGATTCTTTTAAAAATCATGAGGTTAGACGTTGGCCGTAGGTTGTTCGGGCCATTGTCTTAAAATTCCTTGACATATAATATTCCGCTGGAATTTTCGGCTCGGTATATGGGAGCAGGTGTTGGCTTCTTATACCGGTACTTCTACTCCTCCTACCACTTCTTCATTCAATATAATACGACCCCATATAGCTCGTCCTTTTATATTTATACCTACCTACCTTACTGCCTATATACCTACAGTTACCCTGGTTCGTTTTCACCAGCTTGAAAAATCAAACTCTCATCCGATGTCGCTTTGCGTTCTCCTATTCCCGCTTGTAAGAGTCAAAAACAAAATGCGATATGAATATGAATAAGTAACAACTATATGTATGTCGCGCGTATGCCTGAATTTTCATCTGGTCAGGGGTGCGTTTCGGATATCTTTATACCGCTCGTAAAATTTGGTATGCTCGTTTACGTATTGTGTGAGAAACTTGGGGAATTTCGTCGCTTCAACTTTGACGAAAACTTTGAAAATATCATGAACGGAATTTTCACATATTTTATCTCGTCGAACGCGTTCCACTCCTTTTGTATAGGATTCACAGAAATATATCTATTTTTCCATTATTTAATTTTTATCATTCTCGCCCGGGCTACGTTATACCGCGGGCTCATAGAATATCATGGGTACCTGATTCAACGGAACATTTCGAGAGGAGGAATTCTCTCGTGGGACGTTGATATAATTATTATATTTCGAACAATGACGGACAATCGCGTCCCGGTGGAGTCGAGTATCTCGCGAAGTTGCTCGATTTGTAACCGTCGATCCAGCTGTCTTTACTTTTTTGTTCTACTCCCGTATTTTTTCGTCTCAGTTTTATCTAATTTCGATTCGAGTGTTTGGATCGTATATTTCGGATAGCTAGCGCGACCCGGTAGGTTTCACGCTGCATTTATAGATCAGTGAAGAGTCGTATCGGTCGTATATACCGCGGGAGAGAGTGGGGAAAAAAAAGTGCTGCGGAAGCTGGTTCGGTAGCGTTTACATAAATCGTGACATGACCGACCGACCGACCGACGGAGCGACCGATCAACCGACCGCCATATGGGAGCCGGAAAAGGGCGGCCTAAAATAGTCACGGTTTCGATGACGCTGCACCGCAGGGACTGCACAGAGTACAGATTTTCATCCCAGTCGTGGTTCGAAATGCATCGAAGAAACCGAAGGATTCGAGACGTCCGAACGAGGAGATCGAACCGACGATTTAAATCCGAATGAAATGAAGCAATAACGCGCCGTCTTGTAGAAAAATTCCCACACAATGAAGCGTCGGATACGCGGGGGGAGAGGACAAAAACATCCGTGCACAAAAAACCGTGAGGAATTCCTGAAATTTGGAGGGTGCAGCGAGTGCGGAGCGATTTTCTCGAACGTATTTCTATGGGAAGGAAAACTATACACTTGTGAAAAACATCTGGCGGGTGACTGCAGGTCGAATAGCGTCTTCTTCTTCCTTCTCCTTATTCTCTTGCTCGGGATCCCAAATCCACACAGCACAAAAGGACTCGTACTCTGATATAGAATAACCGCGCATCTCCTCGATACCTACGATGCGAAATCCCGCACCGTCGACGTTGTCTTCTTTTGAGGTTTCCACAAAATTCGAATCTGTCAATTACCGTGAATTCTTGATAAGGTTAGCACGGAAAATTGCAGAGACCGAAAATGGCCGCCGCTTTAATTGCCGCACCTGAGCATTGTTAGGCCGTAGGAAAACGTGGTGCACCGAACGTTACAGTCTATATCTCGTACCTGTTTGGGCTGGTCTCGGTATTCGCATTCGCATAGAGGTGCTAATATCTTCCAGTTGGGTTCCTTTGCGACCCTCTTTTGTCCCCGACTTTGTCAGGGAGCCGCGCGTCGCCATGGGTTCGACGTGTAGCAAAACTGGCGCCGCTGACTCGGCCCATTAAACACTCCACCTCGGAGGTTGTTGAGAAAAGATGGCGAGAAAAAAACGTTTTCTATTCGTTCACCACCTCGACACTTTTCATCATTCGAAATTACGAAAATAACGCCGAGACGTCGAGCTGCAGGTTTGGGTTACCTGTTGTCCATAGCGTTGTTTATAGTTTTTTCGATTATTTGCTCGTTGTGATCTAACGGGAAAGTAAGTAATCGCGTATGGATCACCCTTTGAATGAATTTCACGGTCTGAGTTCACCGATAAAACGATAACGATGGTTTGGATCGCGGTAGTCACCAGAGCCGCAAATCGACCTGCATCGTCAAGAGTTAGTCGGAAGTGCGGAATATCGAGCAGCCGAGCCCAGTTATTCTTCAAGTTGCGACCCATCGCAACGCGATTCAGCGGTAGATAAAGTTATGACACGGGGTGACGAAGAGGAGATTTCATTTTCGAGTATCAAATTATAGTAAGGAATTTCGCATGGAATTTAAATTTCAAAGCCTCGTCGCAGATCTGATCAAGATAGAGATACCCGAATGTGATATGCGGTTAATTATCTGTGACTTACCGTAATAAGATCTGGTACCTATACTGTCTCCTAATTATACGGCGATCACGTAATATTCAGCGGACTAATCTTCTTACGAGGGAAGTCTGCGGTGACTGATTGTGAGTCGCTATTAGAACATAATCTATTATATTATATCTGATTGAATTGTGTCTGATCGAACGTAGACTCGAATCATCGGCTCATTTCATTTCGGGAGTCGAATGTCAACGCGTTTTGTGGGTTAGGTTATTGTAAAATAGATCCAGTTACTAATTCGAATTTTTTATTGAAATGTTTTTAGCACACACCAATGCTGACCACAGTTGCGAGTGTCCGTTTATGATATAAATTTGTTCCGGTTCCTTTTGCAGACGACTGTAGCGGCGACTCGAACTTCTAAGTTCTTAATTGTGATTGTTCAGATTTAATGCTCGCGATTACCGAACAATGAAGAAGATCGTAAGAACATTATCGAGAGTGGTGAAAGAAAAGGAATAGTCATTGCTGTTATTATCTCAGAGAGTGCGGGAAGAACAAAACGAAGAGAAGTGGAAGAGGAAGAAGACGCTCTCTGTTTTTGGCCCTAGTCGAAGTGTGTGGCTTCAACTCCATTATCGTCATTGCGTAAATGGACATTGTTAAGACACTTGACTGTTCCATAAATAATCGCCCATATACGTACGTGTGTAGCACATCCACTCGCGTGAACTTTGCGGACTGATACACAAGAGGGCTTGACTTACCTCCATGTATACGATGAGCCGTACTATTTTCCATCTCTTTCATTATCGGAACTCGGAGGTACGCTGTCCTACTTTATTTCTGTACAATGCTGTGCATGAAACGTGTACTACTACCACGTATCGCGGTTCGCTTTTCAATTTGTATAGATGATAAAAGAAACAAGGATATCCGACAGCGGTGATTCCGTAGTCGAGCACATTTTCATAAAAACCGAGCGGGGTGCGTCCGTGAAAAGTATAATCACGAGGAAACCGAAGTTCTTTCGACGATCGTGAAAAATCTGCCCCGCTACCGACGTCGTAGTTCTCCTCATTTAGAGCGACGAGTGCCCGCTATTCGATTCCGCGGAGAGGTATTGCTTTTTTAATCACGAGGTCGTCAGCCGTGAAACGTGAGAACACCCGTATTACCTGTGTGTGTGTGTTTTTTTTTTTTTTTTGATTTCCGAGCCTCGTTCTGTTTCCCCCAATTTTTTATTTTTTTTATTTTTATTTTTATTTTTTTCACGCCGAAAAGAAGGATCAGCGAGTGTGCACCGAGTCATCGGGGTTAACCGAGCGGCGAAGAATAACCGATCTCAAAATCGGATCGTCGGAGCGCCGGCTGCACGACTGCAGGGTCACGGCTAATGGATAATTGATAAGAAGTGAGGAGAGCTCCGTCTTTGAAGACGACTATACTCGAATACAGCCCTCTTCATTTTTCATATCACATTCCGACCGCATACCGTCGATGAGAAAACTCGTTCAACGATACCATATTCTCGACCGGATAAATGATCTCGGATCATCGATCATCGCTCAAGGCCCGCGGAAGATTCGATCGTTGTCCGCGTTTCGCCCGACGTTGTTACGCGGCCCTGCGGAAATCCGAGTCGAATGGGTGACCGTTGAAATCCGTTTTGGTGAGCGTTTCTTGGCTATGAAAAATTAGCTCGAGCCCGAAGACCTCGTTGACAATCGCCGGTATCGTCGAGGTGCCTACCAACTGCAGCGCGTTTCAACAATCGTTCTTTTGTTTCCTACTTTGCAAAATGCCCGTGGCATCGCGTGCTGTTCTTCCCGCAAGCTCTACCGACGCGTACGCGCGAACTGGTAACGTTTGCGTCTACGTATTTCATATACATACATAAGCCCGGTGTATCGGAGAAGAGAAAAAGGAGAATCCGAAGCACGAGGAGAGAGAATCGCTATTCTCGAGTCGTCTCTCCTCACTCATCGTTCGTTGTATGCAGCATACATCGCAGCGACGACGTATACGTGGGCTCACTTCATGCTGCATTTCAATAGCCTTCAATGCCTTTGTTTCTCCTCGTACTACAGCGAAACGGGTACTCCACGTGTTTCCATACAACGAAACTTATTCTCAACGTCGCTCGGTTTATGCCTACTAGCGTTAAAGCTCGTGCGACTCGAGTGTTACGCTTCGTGAATCTACGGTGTAACACTACCGGCGATAGCACGTATCGCGCCAAACATCGCTGTGACAATTGAATGACGAAAGCCGACGTCGCGAACCGTCGGTTCACCTTCGCGCGGCGAGTCGATCGAATTTTCAAGACATTCGATACTCCCCGGTTCCGTCTACTCGGGATCACTCGACGTATATTTTCAAAAAGTCATCGCGTAGGACGCTCCGTGCAGAAGGACGACTGACGTCGATTTCCGATGACTTTAGACGCGCGGTCCATTCGATCGAGGTTCGCAAGACACAAGAGCGACTGCGCTTGAATAGACCCTTGTATTTTCGAGTGGAACAGCGGGAGTCGGTTTTTCTATTTTTTTTTTCTATTTTTTTTCTCCCTGTTCAGTCTTCTCTCATCATTCGTTGTGCTTTCGCCCGCTACCGCTGAACCACTGGCACAAATTTTGCTGGTTTATTATACCGCGTTGTTGAAATCCGATCGTTATACCGACCGAAAGGCAGGATCGGATATACGTATTCGCGTAGATGAGTCACGGAACGCGGGGGAGGCTGGAAGTCAGGTTAACCCGTTTTCAGTCATCTTTTAAAACTGCGTAGTCGTAGGAGGCGCGAGGATGTTGAACCAAGGGCTCGTTATTCCGGATAACGGACTCGCGCATCAATTATCGTAAAATTCAATTGACTAGCGCGTAACCGTCCCCGTTAATTTTTATCCCATGCCGCGATTTAACGCGAATCAAGATTTCGCCCGGATGGCGCAGCGGCTGCGGAGAAAGATCGTCTTTCTTCATTCCGTAAACTCTGAACCCCGTAACGATAACCGATATACCGATCGTTGCTCAAGAGATCTGAATAGTCACGCGATTGATTCCGTCTGTCCGCGTACGCCGCTAGGATTAAATAATAAATCTGGTAGAAATCGATCTTTGCCCAGCTATTGAAATTCGATAGTTTCTCGTAACTCAGGCTCCACGGTATATATTCGTCTCTGCGACAATCATTGAAACGAAACTCTACAAAACTCGAACCGGCTAATGGCGAAGTGACGGTCATCCGCGACCGATCGAGTCTCATTCGTATAAAAAATTCCGGACACCTTCAGGTGACGCATCGCCATCTTTTCAAAAGAGTTGTGTATTCGTTTTTTCCCCGCTAGCAGACAGGATGTCGTATAAAACAGCCTTAGATTGCGGGCGTTGAGTTTAAACGTGGATTCTCGATCGCGGTAAGTCGTTAGTATGTGTATGCATATGTATAGGTGGCTTCGAACTCGTGAGTCGTGAGTCGTGAGTCGTGAGTCGCTGGTCGTGACTTACCGAAAACGTACGGGCTATTCCTAAGCCCCTACGTCAAAAACGACGGACAAAGGGCCCGTGTGAAAAAAATAAATCACGGCTCTCGCGTCGTCCGCTTTATGCCCAGTCTCCGTTTTTGATCAACCGTTCGCTGTACCTACCCACCTAGCGTAATCTACGTACAAATCACTCGCCATACTTTCACCGAGATCTGAGATCGTTTCCGAAAAAATCTAGCTACGGACAGCCACATTTACCGGATGACTCGCAGCGGGTGCCACGGAATTCGCGGAGTTTTGTCGGTGATTTTCAATTGTCTTTTCACAGACTTCCGAAATTTTTTTGTCGAATCGACATCGCCAGGCGACAACCGATACCCGTAGTCGGGCATTATTTGCTCAGCTGTTTGTCGAATGACTGTACACGACGTCCGCGGATGATCTTCGGGCGCTCGAGGCGGCCGTGAAGAATACTCGTTAATTGCTGCAAACGGAGCGAAATAATGGCGCGCCAAATGCCGGAGGATGAGTAAGAAGAAAAATAGACGGCTGTAATGAAATTTTCGTGACGTCGAACGCACTCGGTTAACGACACCCGAAGTCGCCTCTGGCGGAAGATTTACCTGGAACAGAAATCATGCGACTCAAATAACAGCGCACCAATCTACACCAGTCTTGGCTTTTCCTACGATAACTTATCAGTATCCAAACTGATCGGCTGGCGCGGGCCCCGCGCCGCTCTTCCGTTGGAAGTACGTCGAGAATCTGATGCTAAGAACCTGAAATACGGAACTTCTTACGTGCGTAGACCTCCCACAGTTGACCGCGCGATATACGAACCGCCGGTCGTAACTATTTTTATGCAATCGACGTTAATTATCCCTCGTTGCATAACGTGCAGTAGTTCACCTTGCATACGTGCGTAATATTGGCTCTCCTTTTATTTTTATCCATGAATACCCGCTGTCACATTTGCATTATATCACACCGATCGTAGGTGTGTATCCCAACGCCTCATTTCTACCGGGGATTCCAAGATGTACTTACGTCATCCGTTTCCGAAGAGAACACCTGATCATACATACCGTAACAAATGTTACTTTTAATCGTCTCGATGCGTGGACGTCTTCGTCAAGCTCACAGCTCCCCCGTTTCTAACTGGATCAAGCTAACGATCAATTCGTGAATTCCTCTCCGCATTAACCGTTTACAAGCCTCTCCCTTTTCCACCGGGTGAGCGTATGCGTAACGTAAGATAAAGGCAACAATTATTTCTGACCGTCCGTATCAACGGCGCTATGAACACGAAT
Organism: Athalia rosae; assembly: GCF_917208135.1. Lineage (NCBI taxonomy): Eukaryota > Metazoa > Arthropoda > Insecta > Hymenoptera > Athaliidae > Athalia > Athalia rosae. The sequence goes on from NC_064026.1 coordinate 16,874,750, forward strand.
GAACACGATTTATCCACTTACCGAGACAACGGTACGACGACTCCTCGTCGAAACTCGACTAGACGAGCGCTACTAACAATAAAGGAGACAATGTAACACAGCGGAGACTACAGATATCACGTACGGTACGGTAGTCCGTCGCGTGAACGCTATCCCCCCGGTACACCGTGGCGTGTTCGATGAATCTCGTGCGTTACGCACGGTGTAATCGTATAGTATACAGAACACAAATGCCACACTCGGCATCCATCCGGCGCAGCGGAGAAATCCCGGCGCACGTTCGTCCGAACTGCGGGTGTTAGGGAGTATCGTGGATTTGTACGACGACGAATTCTGGGGGTGGCTACGACGTGGACACGCGGAGGCGAGGCACCCGAGAGGTGAGAGGCGGCGAGTCGCGGTGCGGGGAAAGAGAAAAAGAGTTTTACGGCCAGAGGGGCTCAGAGGAAGAGGAGAGAAGAGGGGAATAATGGGTGGGGGTTCACCTGTGACGACGCCGCTTCTTATCAGTCTTCTTCAACGCGACGCGGGACCAGCACACGCGACGCCCCGCGTTCCTCGCGAACGTAAACCTCCGGTCCAACGTCTGTCTTCTTTTTCTCGCACGCACACCACGCCGCGGAATACGAGACAACAGAGGAGAACCGCTTAGCTCGAAGTACGTACAATTCATGCGGCCGTCCGTTCAGCTGTATCCTCGCGAGCATCCGTGATCCGTAGGCCCGCGAGGATCGCGCCGAGTGCATCGAATCGGCCACCGCCAGGAGCGAGTACCGAGGAGGAGAAGAAGAAGAAGAGGACCGGAGGAGTCGGTCGGGTCTGGTCGTATCTCGCGTGTGCGCGCCGCGGGTATTGTGTGTCGGACTGTTCGTTCACTCGGTACGGTATATACCGTAAATGCACGCTCCTCTAACGCTACCAACTTCGACCCAGTTTATTCCACGCCCGAGTCGAACGTACGAACTTTTCGACCGTTTCCATCGGTTGTAACGAGATCGGCCGAATCGTACGCGAGTGTTTCTCATTGTTCTCACAGTTTCGATTCAGTTTCATCTACCGCGCGTTTATCGGCGAACGATTCATTTTCGGTGACATGGATTTTACCCGCATCACCCTCGAAGATCGTCCCCAAGGGATTTATTAGTCGGCGCTGCCCTGTTGCCGTTCCCGGTGGTCGACCGAAAAACGCTACGAAATTACAAAGGTACTTGCCGAGCAAAGATCTTTCTTACGGTCGGTCACGCTCCGCGAACAGGTCGGCTCTGACGGAGCGTAAATAATTTTCGGCTGCTGGTTAGAAACTTTTCAAGTACCGCACCGCGTATGACCGGTAGTGCCGTAACGCTATGTGCGTCTTCATTCGTCGTTCTTCGTAAAAATTTTGGGATGCTCTGGACGTCGATCAAGAGAAAATTGTGTCTTTGTCCAACCATGTTTAAAAAACCGCGTCGTTACGAATAGGCGCGAAATCGTCCGACGCGGCTTATAATTGGTCGGAACGTACTCTGTCAGCGCATATTGAATAATGTAGATCGATGACCGGGTCCCGTTTAAAAGTTGACATCTGTCAATCTTATCTGTCGCTACCACTTTAGCTGCGTCGTCGGTCAGCCATTGGGATAACGTGAACCTTCGATTTTAATCCACCGACAATCAACGCACCCCACATAACTAACCATCGTACGGCGAAAGATCTTCACCGTTCGATTTCTCCGGCTGTTTTTCACTCTCGTAAACTTTGATTACCGCCAGTTTGACGACCTAAGGTCAGAGAATTCTTTGCGACCGTAACCGCCGCACTCCTGGGTGGCTGATTGTGAGTAATACAATTCCCACGTGTACACGGTCGGTGGTTATTTCTTTCCATTCCGACTGTTGAAAATCCTACGGTTTTGCCTCCGCAACCACGTATACGGTCAGTCGAGAAAAGTTACCGGAGTCACGTATCCCCGGTGTATTGAAAAAAGGTCCTCCGAACGCAACGGCTCTGTCAAAACGATTCTGGAGTTAGCGAGCGTGCACGTGGGTTTCTCGGTTTTCAACTGTGCCGAGGTATGTAGAGTGTATTTGAATATCCAGTTTCCAGTTTCCAGACCGCTTGTTGTTCGCCCGCAATTAACTCGGAGTAGAGGTATAGGTTGTACCCACCCGTACCCGTTACTCGTACGTCGGGTACGTGAAACAATCGCGGTAGGTACGAGTCGATAAAAATCGGAGCAAAAATCAGCGGAAGATCGGACGGTATATAATATACTCTGCCTCTGAAACTGGAGACTGAACAAAAAACCGTTGGTGAATCAATTTTCGCATATTCATCTCCGCTTCGACAACGACATACCGCGCCCAAAGCTCGCGAACGTTCACCTCCGGTCTGCGAAGGCGTTGCAGTTAAAATTGTACAGCAGTTCCATTAGCCTCGCTATCGCGTTATCGTAGCGCGATCGTCTCTCGGCAAACAAAGCGTCGCGCGTACACATCACCAGGTACGATACGTTTTACCTACGTACGGGGACCGCGCGGGGGATGATTGGCCTTGCGAGTAAAAACCATGCCGCGAGTTCAGTCGGAACCGAAGCCCCGACCCACACGCGCATAGGTGACGCAATGCTTTCTAATCTGTCCGCACGCGGACTTTTATTTCTCTCTACCTTTCGTCCGACGCAGTACTGTACGCGCGCTGTATACGTGTCGCGACGCTGAAATTTATTTTATATCAACACGTGTCGCGCGTATACCTGTCCCCTGCACATCTACATAGGTATGTGTGCGTGAATTTGCACACGTGCGTTACGCAGGGGGTCGCGATGCATCGGTATACGTACGACGGGATCGCGGTTGAGAGATATTTTTCGCGGTCGCATAATTAATCGAGATCAACTGATTTATTTTCTGGGATCTTTGGCGGTGATCGGTGATCCGATAATCCCTTGATTTATCGCATGAGAAGAATCCTTTGTTTGATATATCGTCGCCACCCACCCCGTGGACTGCGATTCGCCGTCGTGTAATCGAGAGCGCGAGATTTCATTGTAAATAGGATAAATGCACTGGATACAGAAAAATGAAAGGCGGTGTGAGTTTTTTGACCAAGATAACGGCGTGCATAGAATCTATGGCTCGATAACCGAAATATCTTTATTGTTTTAGGACGAAGTGTAGTTACAGAGCAAATACTCGTTATTCTTACAGCCCGCGCAATCGGAGTCCAGCGGTGATTCATTTGAACTAGATAATACCGAGCGACAGTGAGTATGCCGAATGCGCTAAACCTTATCGTGGTTGCAACGAAATGGAAATAATACGTTCGAGAATCTTAAGCCTTTTTATGAGAAACGAGCCTATAATAACGTCAACTATTACGCCGTTAGTAATGTTGCGCACCTGGATTCACATCCCGCGTCCCACCGATGGGATCCTCGCCTCTGATAAATTTATTGTTACGCACAGCTGCGTGATTGATAATTTTTGTGAAAGGTGGTAATTATCCAGCGGGCATTCACTTGTGGTTCGAGCTAATCAGGGGAGAGACGACATCTTCGATCGAAGGAGTTACGCCCCTCTACCCACGATCTATTTTTTTTTTTTTTTTTATAACAGTATTTTTTTTATTTCATCTTCGTAATTTTTGAGAAAAACGCGATCCTTGTTTTCTTCCACACGATAGCGGGATGACGTCATCGTCGGGAAAATTTTGTAGACACTGTTTAATAATGAATTATTAGCCACCTTCCACAGCGTCCAGCCCCCGACGACTGGACTTTAATAAGATTAACGTTTATACGCGTCAAGTGGCGGTGGGCTGATTTCGAGGAATTAAACAATTTCGTTCTTCCCCACATCGTATACAAGTGAAAGTAAGGGAATATTACTGGACGTTTATATCAACTCGGTTTGGGTTTAGTTATAACAATGGATGAGATTGAAGCCGATTCTAGCTATCGTAGAAATTATCAATTACCAGGGATCATGCCTGACGCGGTCGATATTTCTGTACCGATTCAAAGGCGTAAGCTAAATCGGGATAAAAACCGACGGAATCGTACTAACCGCGAGATAACCCGCGACGCGTGTCATGTCATGTGGACGTACGTTATGTACACACGTGTACTTTTCTGAAAGTATTGATGCAGTTCGCTTTTACGTTGAATTGTGACCGGTGAAGTCTATAATTAAACTTCGTTGCGGTATATCTTGAGACTGTTCAAACTTCGTGGAAAAATCTTTTATCCGGTGAAACTGTGTGTATATATGTATGATGCAATAACAACGAATGCTTTTACTCAATATGACCGATTCCTACGAGGGAGTCCCTCTAGGATTATTTTCCAGTTTTTCCAGAATTCATTGTACATCAAATGGGTTACATCTGATCTGCGATGATTAGAGAAAAAAAAAAAAAAAAAAAACACTACGATATCAAAGGAACTATTACCACGAAAGACTGTTGCCGCAAACACAAAGAGGATTAATTAGACTCATTTTTTTTGTTTTTTGTTTTTTTTCTATTCTTCCTGAGGTCAGGTACCCGATGAGCTTCGGAGCTTCGCGGCATCTGGTCTGCTAGTTGTTCTCACAGATGGTGCCACGTTCAAGATCAGAGAAGGTCATTTACCTCTCACGCGGCAAATCTATACTCGCTATCGACGTCGGCATACGCAGAACGCTGCGCGTATCCGACGAAAAACGATATTTGGAAAGGTTCGCTGGACCGAGTTACCGCCGAATAATTTCAGATTTCAGCACCTGCTAAATACGAATGTTTTTTTAGCCGTCGATTGATTTCTGCTATCTTGAAATTGCTCCTCTACCCTCCACTAATTAGATCGGTAACTCAGAATCCTGTCGAGCTTGTGCCGATTGATCGGAGCTTTGAGGAATCGGGTACCTGCCAAGAGAAAGAATTCATTGTCGTCGTTGGAGACTCCACGATATACCGTACCCGTCGGGCTACTCACCCGATGATTAAAACTGCACTAACAAGCGGGAACTGATAAACAGAAATAGGTCCCGTCCAAGTTAAATTAAGCGTCGTGTAAAATAGACAATCGTTGCTCGATGTACAGATTTTGCTTTTTTCTCTTTCGCAGACGACCCTGAGGCGGAAGATCCCATGTCGTAAATATGGGAGACTCGACAGCTCCCGAAGTTGAAGGAAATTCGACAATCGAAGCAGATGAACGCAAGGAAGCCATTGATCAGTGCGAGGAGATCGTACCGCCGTTTCGTGACGTTAGGATCGTATCGTTGGAGGACAAGATAACCGTTGAGAAAATTGTCTTGGAGGGTTACGGTTCCAGCGAAGTTTTGCTGACGAGAACTGAAACTTCTCGAAAAATTTCTAGCAGCCCTGAACGCAAGAATGAATTACAGGCGACCGGAACGAAGCTGATTTCGAAAAAGTCCGAAGAAAGGACGATTCAAAAGTCGGAGAAGTCGAAGACCACTTCGAAAACGTCGGATCTCAACGGTCTTGCTGGTTCCAAAACTAAGTTGAATCAAGTGCTGAAAAGTTCTCAATTACCCGTGTTGAAGGCGAAAAAGAGCGGTAGCGTATCCTCGCTGATAGAGAAACGAATCAGTCCGGTCAAGTTGACCAAAAGTTCATCCATTACTAGCATCAACAAAGAAATTAAGAGCGCTAGGCCTTCCAGCTCAGTAAAACCTTCGAAAATCCCGCCCAAAGTTCCAGCGAAACCAAAGGTGAAGAAGCAAGAATTCTCCGTATCCTCCAAAGCTTCTTTGAGGTGCACTTCAGCCCCTACTTCGCCAGCTGTAAAAATTACCCCTCAAATTAAAAATCATCCCAACGGTTCCATCGTAAAGGAGAAAGCTAGGAATGTGGATACTTTGATCTCGGTTCCATTCGCTTTTAGAGACAGTGACAATCCTTCTGTCTCTAAGAAATCAGAAGTTCAGAAACCCTTTAAATTGCGAGCCACTTCGAGCTTGGAATCCAATCATTCGGCAATAACTGACCCGATCAGCGAGGGTGATAAGGTCGAAACGTCAGATGCGAGGGCAGCGAATTCCGCGGCCCAAACACACCTCCAGAAAAGCCAGTCGAAAATTGAGGAACTGCAGCGAGGTTTGCAAACAAAGATAAATGCAGCAACTGTTGAAAGTTACAAACAAAGACTTGCGGAATCGCAGTCTGCCGGGTTAAAAGGGCGGCTGGTAAAGAGCTTGGATTTGAATGAGAATGTGACGAGAGAAAAGTTCGATAAGGAATTTTTGAAGAAGCACAATTTTGATAAGCAACTGAAAATCGAAGAAAAAAGAGTCTTGGAGACTGATATAGATTACGTATCGGATAGCGAAAAAACTGAGACAACGTCACACGATCCTAAGAAAATCGACGTTGTGATCGAAAAGCGAAAATACAGTAAGTCAGTTTCGGAAATTGAGAAAAGATGGTCGGGTGAGTTTCTGGAGGGTCATCTTGACCAGAATTCATCAGAATCGTCGAAATCTTCATACGTTGAGGAGCTCGGAAGCATATCCTCCCACGAAGACGTGGCTATCGATAATAACGCGTTGTTTATTGAGGAAATACGCAAAAGATCAGAGGAACTTCCTTCGGGACGTAGCAAGTTGTCGGTGAAATCCAATCCTGAGGAGATACTTCACGACACGGTCAGCACCGTGGGATCCAATTTTTGCATCGAGGAAAGAATCAAAGATGTTGATGCCGAGGTTGAAGTGCTGATCACAAATAACGAAGAGTCTAATGAATCGAAAGAGAGCACATTGAAAGAATCCTCGTCTTCGACCGTAACGATTGAGCATCATTCTAGTCCGACAAGAGATTCCGATAACAAAGATTCTGAGAACCTGACTGAAAACGCGAGCAAAGGTCAAATTTTAGAGCATTCGAACCATTCCGAAAACATCAATAACAATCAAAGTCTCACTTATTCCGACGATGTGGACAACAACAATGTCGAAACGAAATTAAACCCCCAAGTAAACGAGATTCTCGATGCCGTAGTTACGGACGACGTGGAGATCCGTGTGCAATCCGTGAAAGTCCCCGAGGATTCTGCAAGCCCCGGTCATCCACCCTCCGTCAAAGACGGTTACGCGGACCTGATAAAGGCATTCACGATGGAGGCGGGACCGTCGAAGGTTCCGAAGGAGGAGAAGAAACGCAAAGGATTCCGTCGGCTGCTTCCTGGGCTATTCTCTCCCAAGGATTCACGCAAGGATTACAAAAAAGAGCAAAAAGAACGCAAGAAACGCGAGGAGAAACAGTTTGGGCAGTACCAGCAAAATGGTAACTACACGAGGTCCCCGGATACCATGAACCTCAATGAAGATATTAAACGAAACGTCAAATTGAATCCCAGTCTCAACAGCTCGATAATAGAAGAACGATTGAACGAGATCAAGCAAGAATTGTTCCCTGATCAAGGACTGACCACTAGCACTCCGGATCATTTTCTCCAGGAGGAGAGGACTGGCTTACGACCGAGTAGCAGAAGCCAACGTTTTTACACTGGAAATTCATCTCTGAGTTCGATTGCGCCGGATGATAAATGGGTAGATCATAACATTATCAGTGGATCTCCGAACATACGGAAATTTAAGCAACGGAAGTCCGAAGCTGACCAGAAGTACAGCCTGGAGAGGAAGCACAGTCTTCAGGAGCCAGTGAGTCAGGGAAGATTCTTTAGAAATCATGGACCTTCCGGAAGAACGTCAGCACCCCCTGGCGAACGATTTCTCATCAGACCGAGAGCCGTCCACCCTGTGGACAGGCCATTGCCCGCGATACCGCAGAAGGTAGAGTTTTCGAACTACGAAAACAACCGGGAGGCGCTAAAATATACGGGGCAAAATCCAGACGCTTCGAAATACCCACAGGCAACTTACCCCCGACAAGCTCAGGACTACCAGGAAAATAGTGGGCAAATATACGAAGATAGAAACAACCTAGAAAACTTTGAGCAGACCAGAAATCACAGCATTGATTCCGGTTTCAATCTTACGCCTGTATCTGCACAGGTAAAAATCACCCGTCAGCCCGTTATCAACCAAAATCAAAAGGCTCCACTGATCGGTCGTTCGCCTAAATATTCGCCCAGTTCAAGTCAGAAGTCTGGAGATTACGCAGATTCGAATTACACGCCGAATTCAAGCCAGAAAAGCGAGTTCTCCCCCAGCAGCTCGAAAAGCGGTGAATACTACTTGAACTCTCCGTGGACCAGCGTTCAGACCTCGCCGAATGACAGTTTGACAGATAAGCGGGAACAAATATACGAGAACAATCGACAGTCTCCTAAAACACCGTATCCTATTTCGCCAAACGTTAAAGTCCAGGGTGGGGATGATCCTTTATACGGAGTGACGCCGAGGTCATCGGAGAGAGCCATGTCACCCGTAATTTACAACGACCCGCCTATCACTCCTAGAAAATTAAAATCTGGCCCTTTGACCGTCCTTCCGTTACACGCGTCCCATGACACTCCCGAACCTGTCTACGTACAGAGGAACCCATCGCGCGATCCACAGTCAGCGAATATTGAACTGCGAGAGAAGTTAAATGAAAATTCGCTGCAGAGTCTGAACTCGGCAATGGAGGATCGACCAAATTCACCACCGCGAGTTTATCTAGATGGGAGTCTGAGCCTGGGATCCTCCGTTGGTCCTGAAAGGCGTTTGGATTTTGATGCGCGTCAAAATTCTCCGGCTCGGAGTACCGACAACTCACCCGGAAATAGGGTCCGGGCTCTCTCTCCCGATAACAGAAGCCATTCCTCAATCTCACCACAAACCACGACACATGTCCGAAGATCGCAAAGACCTCCGGTGTCTTCCGTACAGAGAATCGCTTCGCCGCTGACCGTTCTACCTTTGGAAAATTCTAGTCCCATTGTTTCCTCAACTCCTCCTGTAATCAGAGCGAGAAATTCGGTGTCTCCGCTCGCTAGGCCCATGTCCCCCGGCGAAGGAACGCCCGTCAGGGTCCCAGAACAATTCAGAACCCCGATGACTTCTCCGAAAATGAACGACGCTCGGCAAAGAACTCCGGTAAGCGGACCCTACGTTCCCATGTCTTCGAGACGGTCTTGTCAACCCAGCGAACAGATTCTTATTGCCTCCCCTAAGAGAGACGAACCGCAACTTCGTCGTCCCACCAATACCAGGCTGACTGACTATCCCGCGTCTCCCGTTCCCATGACAGACTCCCCAAACATAGTGATCCAAGCCCCCGTCACAACTGATGCCAATTTCGGTAATAGAACTCTCTCACCGCGACCAACTCCGAATGATAAACAAGCCAGAGGCACGGACGGACAGTCGACAGTCGGCATTCAGAGACCTGAACCTATTTACGGTCAAAGGACTATATCACCCCTGCACAGAAATCAAGATCAAGTTTACGAGCGAAGAGCTATCTCCCCTCCCAGGAACCCGGATGTTTATGGCAATCCAGGTGTTTGCGGTTCCACGTCTCCCTCGCGAACCTCCAGACAGGAGGAGCGATCGGAGCAAAGTGCAGCTCCGAGAAAGCAGCAAGCGGAGTATTCGTCCAGGTCGGACGTCAGTCTGTCCGAAAGTCAGCAATCCATCTACTCCGCGAAACAGCCAGCGCACTCCGAACAAATCTATTCTCAGGGTCCAAGTCGACAGCCCTCTCCGACCAAAAGGCAAACCATGCAGCATCTCGAGGCGTTTTACTGGCAGCAAAAAGCCCTCGAAATGCAAAGAAAGACGAACGCGTCGCCGTCAAATTCCAGTGCACGGAACAGCGAGCCGAGAATCGATCACCCGGAGATACGAGAGGCGATGTATTGGCAGCAGCTTAAAAAACTGGACGAGGAACAGCAGAGAAGAATTTATCAGGAGAATGTAGTGCGCGACGAAAGAAGCGATCCCTTATACTGGCGAAGAAAACTCCAGAGCCCACCAAGGTCTCCCGCGACCGTTGGACCCACATCGAGACACGGCTCTAGTCCGAATCTCCAGAATCAGAGCGCACAGACGTCGCCGGGTGACCAAAATACAGAGAATTTCTACTGGCGGAGTAAATTACAACAGCCGAAAGTACCGGTGACAAACAAGCCGCCTATAATGGGTCAAAAGGGCCAGAACCAGCCTGTTCTAGTGGTGAGACCGCAGCCCGTTTATCAGGAGAAGGAGTTTGACAATCGGGAGATTCACGCTACCCACAGGAGCGACCCGAAACGCCATCCGCCTCCTAGGTCGAAAAGCGCATCCCCGTTATTCGCTCGAGGCGAGGAACGCCGAAGTTTGAGCCTCCCAAGGAAATCTGAAGGGGAATCGGACGACGGTGGCTTTCTGAGAGGTGTTCGCGAGAGGAGCAGCGTCGCGGCTCTACGTAAGGCGAGCACCCCTCCGATCTACGAGGAAAATCATCAAGACAGTGACAAAAAACCACCGCCAATATTCAAGAGGGGGAGCTTGATCAGCAATTCCAGTAATTCTGTTGATTACGGAACCGGACAAAAGAGAGTCAGCTTCTCTAACCAAATAAACAACGCTGACGTAGGTAATGGTATTTGGCCGACTAAACACGGTATGGCACCCGAACCTCCGACCAGACAACGCCGCGTCGACAGAGTGTCTACCAACTCTGAAAGCGATTCAGTTTTTCTGCACGATGAGGAGAATCAGAACAATTCGAACGCGAACGTTTACGGCAATGTCGTCGCTCGATCGGTTTCGCAGACCAGAGAAACAACCTCTCCTACCGTAACACCAGCTTTTGGCGGTTACACCGGTGAACAATACGATGCTGACAGACCACTACCACCACCGCCTAGGGAGCCGCTCAGATTTCTGAGACGAAGCAACAGCGTCAGAGATCAGAGCAAAGAAAGTACAAAGGTGGATGGGGACCAGAATACTCGTGGAAAATATTCGAACAGTAATCCAAGGCGGTGGCCACCTGCGCTAAGCGAAAGCGAGAGCGGAAGTGAGGCCGGGGAAATTCAGAGGATCCTCAGAAAGCGAAATGGTGAGTTGTTTTCTTTTTTTTTTTTCCTTTTCTTTTTTTTTCATCCAATAACGATACTTTGGCGATGGATCATGTGCATCGTCGTTTTTTCTTCCTTATCTATCGACGATTCGAACATCGTGCAATCGAGATGCTCGTAGATTAGCGCAAAATGTCCGATGATGTCCGGTCGGCGAATGAAGCGTTCGAACCGACGCGGAGCAGCGTTGACGAAGTCCCGTTTTTCCGGTACTCGGTATTCAGTCAACGTGGTTTCTCACGGGCGAAGTAATTTACATGACGTCGCGCAAACAAGGCCAACGCGTATGCCGACGCATTCCAATGAGCTTCTTGCTCCCCGTTGCATCTTGCTGGCTGAACAAGGCGGGAGAATAACGTTACACCGTTCCGCCTTTGCTATCCCACACTCATCCCTCTTTAACGTCACCCCATTCTCAACTAACCTCACGCGGCTGATACAGAGACTCGCGAAAAACGTATACCTATGTATAGTCGGGAGAATATCCTACGTGGACCGGATGTTCGCGGTCCAAACATTTACCGACGTTAGCTCAGCGAAGACTCTGCGAGAGTTACACATAACCGAACGAAACCACGACAAATATTTGAACAGTCCGTAGCCCACGACCGGTATCCCGTTTTCTCTAACATTTCCGATCCGTAATTCGCTCATTCCGACCATATGCTGTCACCAGGTCGCAGACTCGCACACGCTACGAAATCACCCCCAGCGGTTTGGTACGTCAGAATGAGAAATTGTATCATCATAGGACTGTTTGAAAATTCTGGACTAGAGCAGTTCCTTTTGGTTATTTCAAAAAAGCACTTTTTCATGTTATCGCCAGCCTACCTATCCGAATGAGTTCATCGAGGGGTGGCTCTTTTTTTTTTTCGGAAGTGTTCAAAAGTATTTCCAATATGGTTCGACGTATCCACACAGTACACCTCTTCGATCTTACTGGTTCTGGCTCTTGCCACCACTCACGGTTTTCAAGCACTCCTACAGGGAGGTCAAGCTGCTGCCGCTCAAGTGTGAATAGTAGGTATATTCCGAGCGGGGTTCACCGGTCAAAACCCCACCGCGCCTCATCGATTGATGAAGATGATCAGTGCGACTAACAAATCTCAACGCTCACTCCGCCCGAAGTTCACTGTAACCTTCGGACAGGCTGTTAACAAATTTAAAAAGTATCCGAAGAAATGAGTTATCGTATTTACAAAATTTAAGCTGACAATGAGTCAGGAATGATTAGGTGATTTGTTTTTTTTTCTTTTCTGTTTTTTTCGTTTTTTTTCTCTGCTACGACACGTTACCAAGATTCGCGACCTACGCCATTGTGTTTTTCCTCCACTCGAGGGGTTTCGTGGAAGGGAGACGGTTTTGCCGGGAGACAGGGAAGAAGCGATGAAAGGAGAGCTAGGCGCGAAGAGCTTGCACAGTGGATAGTGGGTGTACCTTCGCCTTCAAAGAACCTTTGCAGTTTGCTTATGCAAAATCTAATACTTACACCAACGGCTTTCGCTTCTACACACAGTATGGATATAGGTGTACGTACACGGTGTAACGCATACTCATCTACTCTTGAGATTCTATAGGGTGTCAATTTGGACATGGTGCGATAAGAAGAAGAAGATTATCCTCGCGGCGGAACGGAAAAAAAAAATTCAATTTTCACAATATAACTTTCGAATCACCTACGTCGCGTACGCGGGAATTGACCGCGCCCAGATTCACGCTATCAGTTACAATTAGGTTCGAACGTTCGTTATCTTTGATTCGATATCCGTCATTCAAGGTCACCCCTATTATTAAAAAATTCGACCCTCCGAAAGATACTTCGACGTCCGCGAAATTCGTTTCCAAACGATTTGGTTCGTTATCACCCGCGCGTTTCGAATATACCTTGGCCTCACGAACGAGAAAAAAGAGAAAAAAAACGATCGTTCTGAAAATCTAATTCTTCCGGTAGTGGCGAGGGTTCTGTGTTCGTCCTCTGAATTATTGGATATCGTTAACAAAAGAAAGAAAGAAAACATCCTGAACGAAAAAATTGGCAAACCACCCGGTAGAGAGCCTACGAAGGAGTGTACCGTGTAGTAGGCGTTCTCGCCTACTTCTCCTTCATCGCATCCGCGCCCGGGTAAATGTTCTCTTTGGAGAGAATAGCTCGGTCCAGGTAGAAGGGTGAATGTTTTGAGCTCGGTTAGTAGGCGCGGGGGATGTTCGGGGATCGATCCTCGACTCCCGTGACGTCACGGACCGGGACACGGCTTTTACGAGCACCGGCACGTCGCGGCGCGGACCTCGCGCTCTCGGAAAGTTCCTCCTGGACCCGGTGCAGCGATTCTACGTTCGTCGTTAAGCCTTCCGCGAAATGTCAGTGAAACGGACGCGGCGACATCGTCTGCGAGAGTACGCGAACGTGTTCAATGGTTTATCCGAATTCGGCTCGCTCAGTTTAGTCTAAAGTTTCGTTCAGTGCAAACAGACAGGAGAACAGCACGAAACTAAGTGGCGATTCGAAGAATGACGTGTCATTCACCGATGAACACGGTAACACCATAACCTCAAGCCCCAGGGTATATACCCTTGAATTTATAATCGTCGAATCACCACCCCGCTAGATATTTTATTTTGTTCGTTGCTGGTTAATCCTACTCGTCGTGCGAGCCCTTTGAAATCCTGATACTTTTCATCCGGAGATAATCCGATGCAACCATCACACCCCACGGTAAACTTGAATCAGTACGCAGAAATACCCCCCTGCACGTTCCCCCGAAATCTGCATCCTGATTTCCGGATCGAATCGTCAAATCCCCTTGAAAGGTTATCTCTGCGGAGTGCCTTCCGAGTGCAATGAAGTGGCTACTCGGGTCTGCAGATTTGTCCGCTGCAGGTCGAGGACTTTCGACGATATTTAAAGTACCCTCGTCAGTTTACGCATAACTTTAATCTTCTCTATATACCTGACCGACTAAATACTGACGGTCAACGTCGCGTTTTGTCGATCGGTGTAAGAAAATACCGAATATTCCGTTCTCACGTTTCATTCGAAAAAAAAAAACAAATAATAATCTCCAATCCGGTGATGATTTCGATCAATATTGATCGCGGTCAGCAGAGGGGAAATTGAAGATGTCATTGAGCTTTCTCTCAGCGTGCTGATATACCTATATACTTCATTTCATAATTCTTCTTCATTTTTGTTCTCGCGTCTTTTTCTCCTTGTTTTTATCGAACGACCTTGAAAGGTTAATCTTCAACCATGATGTGCGTTAAATTTGATCAATCGAGGTCGTGATACGTTTCACTTCCGGCTCGGTAACATTAATGTTTCGTTTGGTTTTGTTTCGTTCAAAATTGTTTCTTCCCCGATTCGAATTAACCGTGGACAGTGAAGGCTATAAATTAGGATCAAGGGATTACGCCGTAACGTCTCCCACTGTATCGCTTTCCCGAACAATCACCGACCACCATCCTTCCCCTAACCAGTGCGCTGCCGCCCCTCGCTCAACCCTCACTTCGAATTCAAACCCACCCCGCGATGAAATTCTACGTGGGCGATTTCTAGTTCACGGGACACCTTATCGACGATCTTAGCACGAAGGGTTGAGAATATATATCGCGGAATATAAAAAGTACCGCGAATTCCATTCGTTAATTACCGATTGTGAGCGTTGGACGGCATTTTCTTCTCGCAGAATGTCATTAAAATTTGATCTTGAGATTAGAAAATCGAAAGGGACGTACTTCACGGCACAGAGTTCCGGTTTCCAATACGCTCAAACTCTTCATAATCACCTGCGAAGGCAAAAGTGATTCAATCGAGAGGAATTCAAACTTCATTACCTCATACCCTCTCCTGCCTGAAAAGCTCTCGATTTACGTGCTTTTCTTAATTTTGATCAGTCTGAAATTTTGAGTCTTCGTTCGTTACGTAAGCTTCTATCGAAATAATCTTACGTTCGTAGGTGTTGCCGCAATTGAAGGACTCCACAGATTCAATAGCTTGTCGTAAAACCGCGTTAATTCTCACGAAATAATTCGAAGGCTTCACAATTAGAGGTAACGTCAAGAAATTTGCGTTTTTCGCTTTCTTGATTTATTAACCGATTTCCAAGAATTTCATTTTCTATTTGTAACCGGAAATATCAGCCTTCCTTCCTTCCTTCCTTCTTCTTGCGTCTTATGAATCGTTTTTCAGTTGAAAATGAAATGGGGAGAGAAACCGTAGCAAAAAAACCCAATAAAATTTCTCCTTGATCGCGGCAAGGACGAGGTGAGCCTTTCGGGCGGTCGATTTAAGCTCCCATTCAGTCTTGATATCCACCTTCATTCAACCCTTTGGCGAGGGGTCGGTCGAGGCGAGGCCAAAGTTGAGGCCTCGACATCGAGATGGCGCTATTGACGCTGCGCCACGGTACCGCGAAGTTGTTCACCCCTTTAACTTAACGAAATTTGAACCTTTGTAACCCCTTAACGGTGTTAAGGTTACCCTGATATCAGCTAATCTCCTTACCGGTCGCCCAACGGTCTCCTACTTACCCATTTACTCCGACTAGTTTACACTCCCGTAATTCCCACCTCTTTGTCACAAAAGACGATATACGCGATGAACGACTTGAACAAATTCCCACGCGAAACAAGCGAAATCGAATCTATGCTCCCCATCATAAAAATTACGAGTCCTGACGATGATCCTTACTGTTTTTTTTTTTTTGTTTTTTTTTTTTTTTTAAATATGTTTCAGTCTTCGGGTAGTAGAAACTAAGTTTTACCACGAAGTCGAAAAACGTTGTCGAGACGTCGAAATGCGGAGGACAATTGATTTCGAACGGACTCGGAGGATCGATAAATTTTACCTTAAGCGATCGGGGGTTGTCATAAAAATAATTCGACCGAGCCGTCATCACTGCACGAAGGGTGTTGAAACTACGCGATTTAATATCATGTAATAATACGCTCTGAACAAAAAAAAAAAAAAAAAAAAAAAAGAGAAAAAGAGAAAAACGAAAGCAGTAAAAAAATTAAACAAATAAATAAAACAAACGCATTAAAATATGCTCATCCGGTGGAAAAGCAAGGACAAAAGTTCGGGAAAGAGTTCATCGGGGAGCGGAAGTGGCAGTAAAAAGAAAAGAAAATTTGGAAGAGAAGGTGAGAAACAACCATAGTACAGTATTGATAGAATAGGATTTATTATCTCGGTGTTATGAATTTCCAGATATCAAATAGGTTGAAAGATTCTTTTTTCCGCATTACTCACCCCCCATGTTTCGTTCTAACGATAAAACTTGTTGGGCCCAAAATAAAGAAAATATGAAAAGAGAGTCGGGAGGAGGGAGGAAGAGGTGAGTTTGCGGAGCGCTGAAATTACGAGGCGTCATGGGAAGAGGCCATTAAAGATGATTCAACGACCTTTTTGTTGGTAATTCGGCTAATGCAGTCCCAACAATAGAGCTTGGGCTTCTAACAATGCCCAAGCAAGTGCTGCCGTTGCGCCTGTATACAACAAGCGGTTAAGGGTTCTTCTGTACCGCCCAAGACAATCTGGTGCCCCGGTGATTCTCCTCGCGCAATTCCGTCGCCATCGTCGTCCTCGTTGTCGTTCGCGTTGTCTAATCTTCGCCAAAGTTAGATCGCGAAATAATGAAGGCGACCTTCAGGCCCACCCCGTCAACCCCCTTCGTACAAACAACTCTCAGTCCATCACTTCGGTGTAGCCGAAAACCCACGCTTTTCTAATTTAAACCGTAATTAATTTTCCATCAATTAGCCAAAACGTCAAACTTAACTCAATTCTTACATAACGTGGATATATATATATATATATACATAGAAGGTATTTAGGTTTTATAGATTAGTACCATGATTATAATTAGCACTCAAGTTGTTGTTGTTGTTTTTTTTTCAATCTTCTTTTTCATTCAATATTCAATTTCGTTCAGACACCGTCTACATATTCCAGACGGCTTCGAAATTAGTATTTTTCTTATGTATGTATATGTATGCCGCATAATCCTGTACAGCGCATGTTATATTATACGTGCAAATATTTAACATCGGCTAAATTCGGCTAGTGACACACGAGGAAACCAACAAGTTTTGATGAGACCGTACGTATACCTATGGTGATTGGACGTACTACGTTATTATACGCAACAATCGACACGACCGCGAAGGTCTAAGATAAAGCCGCATCTGTTGACCATCGTAATTTGAAATTCCGTCTTAATTAAGGGGGGGGGGGGGGGGGGGGGGGGGAAGTTTCACCTTTGCATACTCGATCGATCGTACGGCTATGCGAACACGTAGAATTTGCACTTTAGAAATCCCCTCCCCCCCCTCCCCCCGCCGCCGCGCCAGAAGAAAAAAGAAACGACTTAACGCCCGCGTTGCCATCTAGATTTCAAATATTTATATCGAGCGATATTACCGCGGGAACGAACGGTTGCTTATTTCATTTATTTATCAACATTTTTACCCCACATCGCTGGGAATTTTTGAGTACCTATGTATACACCTATGTATACTTATATACATACAATATTGTGTGGAAAAAAAAAACATGTCACTATTGAGGGAAAAGTCAGAATAAAAAACTGAAAAAATCAAACGAAGAAATATTCCGATCGAGACGGTTGTGCGTAGGTGTGAGAGCAAATCTTGAAATTTGCACGCGGTACCTATACAACCGAACCTCCTCCTCCTCTCCCGTGCATCCAGTTGCAGCTGGTACACGTAACGATTCTCCTAAAATTGGGTCAACGAGAAAAAGAGGAAAAAAAACCCCCGCTGGATTCACCGGAAAAATATTCCGTAGTTCCGAATACCTCGAAAGTTCAATATTTACCCCACCTGCCATTTTTTGTCTTTTCATCTTTTGATTTTTTCTATTTTTCGTTCCGAGAATTTGTCGTACTCGCTTCACGCGAAACGTGTGGGTTTTCCATATTTTCATGTTCCGAACCTCAAGAATTTTCCTTCATTCTTTTCTCAATCCTATCGAATTCGATATCTCACCCGTCTATATACTTGAAAATTTATTCGAGTAAGCTACCGTCTACCATCCAAGAACTAGACGTATGATAACATTCCGTCAATCAAAAGAAAATATATTTTCATACGAATACAATGGGCCCGCGGCGCCCACGTACCCCCGTACGTAGTTTTAACAAACATTATTCTTACAGTTTATTATGTGCAGCCGTTCAAAATGCACGAACGACAATGAGTGCCTCCAAAATCGAAGTATAGATTCCTTTCAATTTTCGTTTTCTGCTTATATTCTCTAGTTTGTTTACATTTCAATAACTCACCATCGGTCATTCCATAGGTCTCCGAAGTTCCGAGGTAAATTTTAGAGCGGCCATTATTTTCTCGGTTAAATTTCAAACAACGAGAGAGGAGAGTTGAGAATCGTATTACGCGGTTCTTGAAGAATTACGGAGAAAGAAATTGAGGAGTGAGAAAAGAAGCTGGTGTGGCCTCTCAGTGGTCTCGAAATTGAGGAAGAGAAATAAAAAGAAACCAAGCGGTGGAGCGACGCATGAATGTGATGTATATGTAGAGACTTTTCCACACCTCGTATACCTATACTATTCCCTTGGATTGCAACGTTGAAACCAGCCATCCGAAGCTCTCGCTTGTCCGAGTGATCCACTTCTACTTCCGTAACGGACCACCTCGTTATCTGTTTAATGACTTTTTCTCAGTTTGTTGTACATTGGCAAAGCTCCGCGAATAAATATTCGAGCGAAAAACGTTCCGTACGGTGTACCCGAACTTTACTCCGAGCCGCGGGTATAAGTTATTCCCGGAAAATAATTGAAGCGAGGAAAAGAGAATTGAAAGAAAAATAATTTCAAATCAATCGGAAATTGAATCTAGTTAGAAATTGATACGAATCTGCTTTCTACCCACCTTCTCATTCGGAACTGATGAAAACCTGAAGGGAAACTGCGGATGGAACCTTCTCGATTTTCAAACCCTGCACCGGACTACACTGTTCACCTAGGATTAATTATTATTGTGTAAGGGTCAAAATGATTTCGGAAAATTTCACCTGTACATACCTATGTATATCTACCCGTGGGAATTCATATGCAGGTATCGTCAAGCCTAATGTGCTTTCCGTGTTAGTGCCGTCAACCGGGGTGTACTCGAAACTCGCTAACTCGACCGGAGAGAAACTTTTTTAGTTTATGAAATTAACCCCCAGCGATATTGAGTTACGTTATTCGACCTCTGTCCACAAGGTCAAACAACTATCGTATAGAACCCATTCCAAAAGCTAAATCCGCCCGTTTAATCTGCGACAACGCGAGAATAAAGTTTCTCCGCAGGTAATCTATATGCAGATCAAATAATCGGTACTGCGGTGATGATGGTAATGCGATGAAGTTTGGGAACTTTTGGATTTTCTGCACTCCGATTCCGACATAGAACCGATCCTGATGTATAACCACCACTCGCGACTATCTAGAAAAACAAATAAGAATCTAAAATAAGATTACTCAATCAACGTAATGGATCTCTCAACCACTTGGTATCAGCTATTAAAACCATTAGCTTTTCATCTATGTACCATGCCGACCGTCTTTTTTTTTTTCCTTTTTTTTTTCCTACTTCTTCATTTTCCTTCTCCTGTTACACGTAGCTTATGAATAAGTCAGGGATACTCCTGTAATTTCTTAGCAAATTAAACATTTATAACCTACCTCGAAAGAATGAAAAACAACGAGTTATCCTTTTATCCTTTTTCCTCCGTCTCATTTTATCGTGTGCCAAAATTTACGGTTCACCGCGCTCGCTTTTTTATACATTAACAAAAAACTCATTAAAACCGTTCAAAATTACCCGATGAAATAATTGTTTTTATTCCTCGTTTTTTTTTTGTTTTTTTTTTTCTATCTAACGCAATCTGGCTTTCGCCGCTCGGTTATATTCGGTCTCATCGCCTTACGTAATTATCCATTTTGTTCGTAAGGGAGAAAAGCTCGATAACACGATACGACGTTTCTACGGAATACATTTCGCACCTATAAACGCGCGAGCTCTCCTTCTCTCATACGGTTTCCTCGCGTCAAATTGACAGCTGAACGTTGCGACAACCAAATAACGTCAGCTCGCGGAAAATAGCGAATCAAAATTTTTGAAGTTTCAAAATTAGAAAAAAAAAAAAAAAAATCAGAGAAAGAGAGAAAAGCCAATTGCTGTTATTTTCCGATCTCTGTATCTTACGCTATATTGGAATCCGTTTCTCCCTCTGTGACCGGAACCTTTGTCGTTTTGTTTTGTGCTTTTTTTTTCTCTCAAACTTTGGATAATTCTCTCGTTACCTCAAGCGTCGAAATTCCGGGTGCCGCCTCCTCCTCCTCTCCTAAATTTGATCGGTGAGGTGTTGGGTGCATCGAGTAGGTATATCAGGGTGATATTAAATAGGGGCGTGGATGTAATCAAGAAGGGGGTGTGGAACCGGAAAACGGGCTATGAATATAGGGAACAATCTGAGCCTTCGGTACGAGAAGGCGCAGGCGCCGTAGGTGTCGTTACTGTGCAGGTGGCTCTGTCCGGTGGCTGTGGCGCTGTTTAGGGGTTGATCTCGCGCGGTGATACCGAGAGAGAAAAGGAAAGGAAAGGAAAGGAAAGAAAAGGAAAGGCGAGGAGCGGAGAGGGGGTGGGGCTGGGGGTGGACCACCAACGGAAAACGGGAGTCAGGACAGTAACAACACATCTCCTCACTAACGCAGATATCTGATCATTAAATTCCTCGCGGAGCGTACGCGTGCCGAACGATTCCGCAGACCTATTATACCGTTGTCGCGGATGTTCAAATATCATCGCGGGAATACATCAAAAAATAAAAGAATAAAAAAATAAAAAAATAAAAAAATACGTATTTATGAATATTCACCTACCTCAACAAGTAACAAATCCTGGAACGAAATACATTGATATAAAAACAATAATAATAACAATAACGAATAACCGATACAATTAAACACATAACAAATATATATACGTGTATATGTATATGTATACCTGTATAATCACAAAGAGCGTCAAATTCACATCGAAACATGCGGTGAAAATTGTTACATACATTTCAGCTACAAAAAATCGCGGTAATGTGAATGTAATTGTTTCTCTATAAAATTATATGGTTTTTTTTTTTCTTTGGTAATTTTTTCAAAAATTTTTATCATGGATGGAAAGCTTTGAAAAGTTTCTTTTTATATATAATGTACAAAGGATGGTTGAATTTGAAAACAAAAAAAGAAATAAAGAAAGAAAATTCAATCTATATACAGCAAAAAAAAAGTGATTGATAAAAAAAATCAAAATATATCCTCGATTATATAGCATTACGTGCAATACATACACATATATTGGATATATCAAATAGTGTATTGAAATTCGGAAAAAAAAAAATTGAAACAATCAAACAATAAAATAAAGATAAGAAAAGTTATTGCATAATGATTTATAAGTTATCAATTGAACGTACTCTGATAACGCATACCTGAAGAAATGCTCAATTCGTAGTAGATATATTGTACGATATGTATCGGTATGGGTATAATATCTGTACATAGTTGATAGATAATAATAATTATAATAATAATAATAGACGAATGCTAATATCTGTCACGAGTCGGGGACCAATAATAATTGTATGAAAAAATTAAAATTAAAATAAATAAATAAATAAATAAATAAATGAATAAAAAAAATCAAACACGGAATGTAAAAAAGTAACAAACAGTAAAACTTAATAAAATAAAAATTATAAATCGTATAGGAGGAAAAAAAAAGTTTTGTAATACACACTGTGATATAAGTTGAAAAATTATGATATACAAATATAGTTTAATACGATATGATAATACGTTGTTAGAAATTTAATAGATGCAAATTACTGAAAAATATATAAAGTTATAGTAAATCTATTCGAAATAAAATATTGATAGAAGTTAATTAATCTAATTACCATGCGAATGTTCGTGTGGAGACACTGCGTTTCTTTGGACGGTAAGAACTATTTGTAATCATTGTACGTCCAAAGCATAATATCATTCATTGATTCATCGAAGTGTGTGTGTGTGTTTTTTCTCTCTTTTAAATCTATTTTTCGATGGATAAATCACGCTCGATGTGTAACAAATATATTCAAATATCCGGAGCACGAGTAATCCGACCATTGAATTGCTAGCTCGCATGAGAAAAAAAGTAGTTGTTGTATATTTACGTATCTAGCCTCTTTATAAGAAAAGAGAGGAAAAAAAAAAGGGAAAAAGTAAAAAAAAAAAAAGGAAAAAAGTAAAAAAGTAAAAAAAGAAAATCGAAGCGACAACGAAAAAATATGTACATAAATACAGAACCCCTCGCGGTGGTATGGGATCAAATATTCTCCGTCTAAAAGTACCTATACTTCACGTGTACGTACCTACCTACATATGTTTATAGATCGTACAACCGCTGCAGCGGGTCACATATTACGTGGGTACGGATAATGTATATACGTATGCACACGTTGTGTGTATGTGAGTACGGAACACACCCGTGTCGCTATATATCTATGGTAGTACCTTTTATATGGGAAAATACGAAATAGCGTTTGAAAGTAAGGGGATGGGATCAGACGTGTAAGAACGAGCGTGTAAGAAACATGGAGAATACTTTCGGTCAGTCGTTCGCGGGAGCCGCTCCCCGAGGAGAGAAAAACCCGGAAGGAGGCATAGTTGCAGGGAAATGGAAGGGGGAAGAGGACCGTGGCTCCTAAATATTTGATACACCGCGCGACTCCACCCCCGAATTGGCCGCGGAGCTATATTTCCCCTACCCCCCGGAAATTTTCCCCGAAATTTTTACTCCCTCGAGAAACTTGGAAACTCCGTCCCCCGGATCCCGCAGCACACGGTAATGTATGCCGATGCAACTCAACGTTTATGTCGCAACGAGGTTTTTACGTATAGGCAATGCGTGTGCGTGTAATTATATACGCCGGGAGTCAACCTTCATCGGCGTCTCATTTTTGTTTTCGTTGTTTTCTTCCTGTTATTTTCACTTTTGAAAAGAAGTGCAGTATTACAAAAGACGTAGAAATAGGTGACGTGTGCATCGGTGAAAAAAGTTAACTTGAAATTAGCGCGCGAGCCTATTTTTTTTATTTTTTATTTTTTTAATTTCTCCCAAGTGTTTCAGTCATTTTTAATTAGCGCGGAAAACAAACGAATGGAAATAAGACGCCGCGTCGCGTCATACTTTTCTACTTTTCTCCATCTTGTTAGTCTTTTTCTCTTCTCGTTATTTCTTGGTTGAACCTCTTATTCCATACTCGCAGTTGCCTACCTCCGCCACGTTATAAGTCGAGCGTTAAATTTCTCTCTTTATTGTTTAATCTGCAAAATATATTTCTTAATCCTTTTTTTCTCTACTTCGGAAAATTATTCGCAACAATTCCCTCAGCGGATTTCACGATTCAAATAATTGTATGAGCTTAAATGAATATTTAAAGTTGGAAAGAAGTACGAGGTAATTTGACACAGGTAATACAACACTTGCGACGTCTACGCGATGTCGCGCCTTCGGATACGCCGGTATTTACTTTTTTCTCCTCCCTATTCTTCATTTAAACAGTGTAAATTGATCTCAGCCGGGGACGCGAACGCCGGGAAATCGAGATAATAGGAAATGACGCGTTAAAAGCGTCGGACCTTCGTCTGATTGCGAAACAGCGAGGCTATAGAATTCCGGAATTTATCTACCGGAATCTATTTACTCCGAGCACGGCTAGAACAGGTATCTCGAAATACCTGGAAGTAAACAGAATGAAATGAACACGATATAATTATATAAAACAGGTCGTATGGGGGATGAAACGCAATTAACAATATGAAATCGGAGGAACGTAGAATCCCATGGCTCGCTTCGGTGTCTACTTTCGACCTTCGGAGAATGAAAAAAGAATTGAATGAAAAAAATAGATACGGAGAACGAAAAAAACCGACAGCGATCCCGATAATTCCGTTGCAGGAGATCGCGGCGTATGGTGCACGATACAGGTATTATAGGGCCAGCCGTGGAGGGTGGGTGAAACCCTCAACTTTATGGGTCGGAGGTCGCGTAGCATGCAGGGTCGATTTTTCATTCAATTTCCAGGTACGCCTCACGACTTTGGAGGTCTGGGATCTATTTGAGTGAAAACAAAAAAACATATATATATTTTTTTTTTTCCGGTACTTTGATAAAGCAGGAAAAGTAATAATCCGGAGGCGCGCGGTACGTCGCCGAAATCAAATTCTATATGGGGATAATACTCGGAGCGGAAAACGTGCGTTTTTTTTTTTTTGCTTTTTCAGCAACAGATCCAGGAGGGTAAATAAAATTCTGTATAAAGTACGATTTAATTACGACGTTAGCGAAAAACGGAACCAGCTGTATATTTTATTCCGGTGTCTACAATATTCCGTTCTCATCTCGCACTCGTTAGTCGGAGTTATCGGGGCGTGCGGAGGCACGAGCATAATAAGCTATCGTGAAATTCAGGAGCATCCAAGGCGAAGGCAAAAGAAACAAAGTACGAAGAATAAAAACGCGAATCGGAGTACGAGTACGATTAAGAAATACGATCGAATAGAGAAGAAAAGAAGCCTCGACAAGAAACTGAATTTATGTAAATAATTGAAAACATTTTACCAAACTTACTTGTAAATAGAAAACGATTCAATGAGCAGATTAATAATCTAAAGTACATCGTAATACGAACGAAGGATTCACCCCCCTCCTCCACTCATTTATAAGTTCCGTAACTTTATTGCACTTGATACACGCGTAAGAAATTTTTCCTTTTTTTTTTTCTTTTTTTTCTTCTTTGTTTCAAATCAATACCTCGACGGAAATTTGTCTATAATTTTTTCGAAAATCCGAAAAATATTTCGTTTTGTTACCGTCGGAGCGATGAGAAGAGAATGAAAAAAAAAAAAAAAATTCCATCCCAAATACCTCAAAGCCGCCGATATAGGTATACAGTGGGTAGATTCTCCCACATAAATGTAGAGGACACCGATATACGCGGAAGGGTGTGTATGGTGTGAAAAATTAGTCGGGTGTAAAATTTGACCCTAAAAGCATCGGCGGCGCAGCGGTGGTATGGCGTCGTCGTCGTCGTCGTCGTCGTCGTCGTCGTCGTCGTTGTCGTCGTCAGCACCCTTCCCTGCCTCGGTGCGTCGGGGTGAAGTTTTTGGAAGGGTGTTTTTGGTGCGTTTAGACGGGGGATCAAAACAAGAGACTAATGAAGCGCCCGGGATAATACATGCACGTGACGTATACATCGCGTGCACACACTTACGCGGGTATACATCAGCGTCGTGTATACAATGCCTAACAAACGCCAACGCCGACTTGTAATGAAATATTTTACATCCGCAAACTACCCTCTTTAGCGAACGAGAGATCCTGGCTTCGTACGTTACGGTCGACCTAATTTCGTGTATCGTTATAGACGTACAATACATTCAGGACGCATACGTTCCACCGAAATAACCGCGATCGTATGACGAATTGAATGATTTCACTGTATTTGAATCTCACTTGTTTTTCTTTCATCTATTTGGTAAGGATTCTTTTTATTTAGATTCATCCGTTTGATTGTACACATATCGAACGATTCTTGTCCCTTCGTACATTTATTTATATTCTTTCTAAATTCTGACAACCCCGTATCTCCCGCTACGTGATATGATAAAATCGCGTTTTGATTAATTTCATACAACCACGCCGCTGACGATTCTCTCTCGCTCAAATTAGGGCCGAAAATTTAGGGGATTTTTCTCGCGGTACAGATATATTACATTGGTATGCATATACGTGTATGTAACATTTTATACCGTATGTACGCATTGGGGGTGGTATGGAATTCCGAAAGCTCAACGGTCGGTTGGGATTTCAGAGTCGGTTGGTTCACGCCACGATGCGTATAATGCGATATGGTTATATCATTGTAGAAGGTGACCTTGAACCGATAAAAATTGGTTAGGTTGAAGAAGATCGATGAAAATAATAAAAACTATTCTTTCGCTATTAGATAACTGAAAAAAAAAAAAAAAAAAAAACTCATAATCGATGTTGTCCCTCTGCACGGTTCGTGCATGTGAATTATTGTTGTTTTGAATCAATTCGAAAACCGCCTCGGGTCGAGTAAAGGCTGTACCGCTATTATGATGTCCCGGGGAGATATGAACGTGTATCGATAGAAAATTTCATCTAAATGGACACAGCTAGCTTGTCGTCGTCGTTGAACGATACATGGAGGTTTTTGAGCCGCAACGCTCCCTTTTATCTAATAGCTGCGGTTAGACGCACGATAAAAAATATCCAACCACGCGTCAAGGGTTCATTTCTTTTTTTTTTGTTTGTTTTTTTTTTTTTTTTTTTTGATCCCCCAAGGGGGAGAAACCGCAGCGGACTAGTTCGTCAATTTTCTTTTTACCAGCAGTCTACTCACGTCATTATATATTTCAAAGAAAATACTCGTACGTGGGTACGCGCGCATCTCGGAATTTGATCTGACCCCCCTTTATACTTATTTATTCATAATTTCAAACATGTAATGAACGTGACGTAAACATTAATGCATCTCGCATTGCAGGTGCTGAAATAATTTTAGCTAAGAGCTCTTTTCCCTCGAAAAATATTCATGTGTAGTACATAGGTAAACAATGGGTATTCGTCGTCATCGTCATTATTATCCTATCGTGTGCTTGCGTTACAATATACCGCTTTGTATGTATTATCTGTAGTGGGAAAACAAAATGATCCTATCAGATCGGTGTTATTCGTTTCACTTCCCTCGGATTTTTCTTTCGTTTTAGATTTTTTTTTGTTTCGGCAACATGAGGGGTTTGGATAATACATTCAATATTTATGACAGGGGTGAAATTCCGCGCGTCCGATGCGGTACATCTTCTTCTCTCCTGATTTTACAACGGGTTAGTTTCAAAGAGCTTTTCTCCGCGACGCGTACGCACGTAAGGCACGTGTGCGCACGCCGGGTCCGTGTGTCGGGTGACGCTGCAAAGATCGTTCATCCCCCGTTCTACTCCTTCCGTCCGGATCGCCCGTTCGCCTCTCCCTATTCCCTTGCCCCCGTGTCCCCGGCGTCGGTGGTCAGTTTCTGCTCTATTTCACACCCGCAGATCGGTCGGTTTTCCTGCACTACGTTAGAGCGAAAGCAGAAGCGTGCTCTGCCTAGCGGTTCACAGTACGTATCGTATACACGGCAGAGAGAGTGCGACGTGTCCCGACTTCTTGAAACATTTATACCCGTCGCAATGTACACGATGGCTCGGCCGAGATAGGGGAAATAGAAAAGGATGCGGTTAGTTGTTTTTTTCCTTTTTTAATTTGAAAAAATTCGTCCTGAGATTTTTTTTCAACGACATCTTGGGAATGGATCAAGATTCTTATACTTTGGAAAACCACCGATGAAAAACTTGGTGGTTTTTTTTTTTTTCTTCTTCTAGTTTCACCCAGCGCACTCACACCCCCTTTCGATGTTCTCCCGTACACGCGAGCTCGAAAAAGTGGTGAACAAATATTTCATATATACCCTATAGATTTTTATCCAATTTTACGCCTGATCTACCGTTTTGAGGTTTTGAACACGATTCTGGATTACGTGAGAAATGTCTAGTGAATATCCAGTAGAGAATTATTCGTAAGACTGAAACGCGCTGATTATAAATGTATGCGTTCGTCATGTGGGGGTTACTGTGGGGTATTGTACACCATCCTAAATTCTTGTGGAAAATTGAATTCGGAGAGACGAAGGGGATGTTATTGGAGGTATAACTCGTATATAATGTTGGTGTAGAAAACACCAAATACACTCTGTATATAGGTATACATCCACGCTTATGCAGTGTGCCTCGAATAACCAAGTTGAAAGCTTTATGAATTTTCCATCACATTTTATGGGCGTATAAATTCATTTTTTTGTGTAACGTATGAATAACCTACATCTAGAAGGTAAGAAAGACAAGAGGAAAAGAAATTGCAAAAAATTTTTTTAAGAACCACACGCGTTATATTTATGAAGCAACTGATCCTCATATTCAACCCTTCTCCGTGCTAGGTGGGTATTTATAAAAAATAAAACGGCATAACGAAGAAAGAAATATTGCTCAAGGCGTGGCGGATCGCGGACGCATAATATCCTTCGGATTCTCACACGCCGTGACAGAGGTCGATAATTTATTTCCAAAAATGATGAAAGGACCCTCTACTAGGTTATATACAATACCCATATGATTTCGAAAATTAAAACAGCGGAAGAAATTGCCATACCCGTACTTTACAACGAAAATTTCCGTGTTAGATCAAAGTCATAGTCGGATATGGGAATATTATTAATACACGAGGGCCTAACATCTAGAAGTTACGGGATTTATTTACGTAGGTATACACGGCTTTCTACAAATATATAATTTTCTGTTAGATAATAATTGAGACGTCAATCCAAACAGATCAAAGGTCTCGCGGATGAATAATAATAATCTGCGTTACGCCGTGTCTGACACAAGTGAAGGGGGGCGTTTCAAAGTCGGGCGGTAAAATCTTGGAAACAGGATATTGATATGCGCGAATTCGCCTCGCGTATACTATACGTATACGTATGTGTACACGGGGGTTGTATATTATCGAAGTTTGAATGAAGATTTTCAATTACTTGGTGCACGGGAAGAGTAGGTTGTACGAAACTTGAGAAGAGAGTTTACAAGTTGGAAGTCACGTGATTAAGAACCAGTGTGATTTCCTCCCGAAGATCAAGCTCGAACTCAACCGTCAAGTCTCAACCTTCAACCTTGAGCCCTAAACCGGCGGAGAGCTTACGCTCGAGGGCGCAGCTGCCCGTTATGGATGCGGTAAACTTGTTGTTGTTGTAATACCAGTCAGTTTACACGCTACGTTCGAGTCCCCGTTTTGTAACCTCAAACTGTAATTAACCGCAAATCCGTGCTCCGCATCCCCTGTTACGTTTTTGTCACGAATACGCCCTTGCCACACCTTCTTACAGATGTATAATTACACCAACGCGAAAACGATCATATTTTGTTTCTTCTTTTAATCACTCTCATTTCTTTGCTGAAAATTTTTTGTCCGCGCACAACTTTTTTTCATAATCTTCAAATCCGTCGTCGCGAGGTTGATGTTATCTCGAAATTTGAGACGCTGGTAAGGAGAGGATATAGGTAATCTATAGAACACAAATATACCTTCGTACGTACAACATGGGTATTGTACATATTTAAGAGTTGTTTGCTTCGAGAGACGGTGACTTTGAACAATTTTGTTTGACGAAGTAATTGAGAAAAGAGGGTTCGTGAATTTTGAAAGTGGCACGACGTTTCAGACGCAGGAACGTTGGTCCCTCGTAACTCTACGTTTCACTTTTGATCGTGGAGAACGAATGACAGCCAAATTTTGTCCGAAAAGCAAACGCTGTCGCGAACTAATTGTTCACCTACTCAAACACCGTAGCGAGCTAACTCGGAAAATCTTACAAAAAGCGTAAAAATTTATTACAAGAAAAGGGCAAAAAAAAGTCAAAATTGATTGAATCAATGTCTTTGCCACAGAATCCCTTCCAACTTGGGGATGAAAAATTTCAAGTCGAACTGCGCAGTAGATTAGCGACAAGAGAACACGATGAGCGAGGGTTGTGCCGCTGTTTGTTTTTTCTTTCTTTCGCCTATTCCCTTGTAATCTGTTATTTTTAGAGAGAAAATAAAAAATAAAATCAAGAACAGACGGGCTCTCGCCTCTGCTCAAACTCCTAGCGAAAATCCAGACGTATAAGCTTCATCCGAGAATACCAACGGCCCGCGTGTCCCGAAACAATTACCGGCGGCGATCTTCGGGGTGAGCCTTCTCCTTCCAACTCGAATTCCCCCCCCCCCCCCCCCTTCTCCTTTCTTCGTCTCCCTCACTCCTGCCCCCCGTTTTACCTTCTCGTTCGCACGCGTATTTCACCCTAGTTCATGAGATGAGTGGAGCTCATCCGTGGATTCGCTGAACCAGGCGGTATATAAGGCAGGCGGGAGTTCGTGTGTGCTGTGTATAAAATCACGTGTATATATGTAGTGGATAGTCAGTCTTCTACATCGTCTAAGAATCCGCGAATACCGGGAGACGAGCTACTGCCCATTAAAGTGAGATACCGTCCTCGTTTTCACCGAAAAGAGAACGAAAAAAGAATCCGAAAAAAAAATAAGTAAAGTAACCGGGCAATGAGGAAGTCAACTTGGGAGAAAAAATTGGGGATGAAAAACTGGCGTTAAAAAAAAATGTCCAGTAACTTTACAATCCATGTCCTTACTATTATTTTATTGAAAAGTGACACGCCCTGTTTCTATGAATTTAGAAATAAATTTTCTTATTCTTTTTCTCCTGCGTGAGTGGACGTTTCGTGTCGCGTGTCATTTTGTTTTTTTGATTCTATTATTTTACTTGAATTGTTTATACCGTATGAGTTTTTACCGAGCACGAGTAACTCGTACGTACGTACGTAGTTGCAAAA
This sequence comes from Athalia rosae, assembly GCF_917208135.1. Classification (NCBI taxonomy): domain Eukaryota; kingdom Metazoa; phylum Arthropoda; class Insecta; order Hymenoptera; family Athaliidae; genus Athalia; species Athalia rosae. Next base: position 16,905,314 of record NC_064026.1, read on the forward strand.
CACGAAGATGCGGAGGAGGTGCCCCTGGTGGATAATGAGCAGGGTGGGGTGGTATTGAAAAAACAGAAGACTCTCAAGCCCAAGGGGTGGAAGAAGGTTAATCGTGGCGCGGCTTCCTCCTACTTTTTTACTTTTCCACCCCATCATTTCTTACCCCTAGCCAATCGTGTAATCGTTGGTCGGTAAAACAGCCATCGGGATAACGTGAAACCGCTACAATACCGACTGAACGATATCGCCAACCACCCCTAATTTTCCCAAGCCATACACGCCATCGCGCGGCCGAAGAAACACCCAATTTTCCCGGAAAATAAAACGCTACCAAGGGTAACAGCGGAAACCGTGAAAACCGATCCGTGAAAACCACCCCGAACGATCACGATCCGACCAACTAATTTTCAAACTCTCGAACATCGGTCCGCATTGTCGGGTGTAAGATTTTTTCGAACCGGGTCTTCTTCCTTTTCTTTTGTTTCCAAGTTTCTTGTTTTGAATCGTCTCGCAAACTGGCGCCCAGGTAACGCGACGTTGCTGGTTTCAACCCCCGGCTGCTACACACACGTGTCTGAATATCGCACATAGTAGCCGTACTCGTAGGTATATATAATTCAAGCTCTCTTAGCATGCTTCGCCACGTTATACGTACATTTATATTGCGCCGTGCAGGTGGCAGGGGGTGGAGGGGTTGCACAGCGGCCCGACCGCGTCTTCAGCTATACGATCCTTTAGCTTAAGTGGTTTTGCGTTTGTTGTGTGTTCACATGCCAAGGATCGTTACGGGTCGTTGGATAACTGCAGAGCTGGAGAAAAAAAAAAAAAGAAAGAAAGAAAAACCATACATGATAAAACGTTACGCGTGTATGAGTACATGCGACGTTATGTTTTAACCTAACCGAATACCGCAGTCGCCTCACCTTTGCGGGTGAAATTGCATCAGTTTTTTTTTCTATCCTTCGAAACAAATTGGTATTCGATGGAAGAATGGAAGAAAAAGGAAAACGCGTACGGCGTTCGAGACTTTGAGTGCGATGCGGAACGCTGCGCTATAACTTCGTTTCACATACATATCGGTTTGCGGTATGTCCTACGTGAAACTCTGACCTAATTAATCTACGTACGCCCCCGTCGTGTGTAGGTATAACCGTAATCGCGAAATGGACCATAAGTGAACGATCGAAAACGATGAGAAAAAGCTTGTGAGTAGAAAAAGAAGGTCAAAAGGACGAAAAAGCGAAAATAGTTGCACAGCTTTTATTTTTCATTTTTTCATTTTTTCTTTTTTTTGTGTTGGCTTCCGCAGACAAATACGATTGTAATAAACAAGTGAGGCTTCCGTAACACGTTTTTATTTACGGATCTTGACAAGAATCGGATTTTATCGCGATCTCCTGATTTTTGTGCTCTCTGTTGTGTTCGACACCTTATTCGTGTTACACGTACGTCTGCAATTTTTCAATGTGATTTCCGGAAAAAAATTGTTTTTTTCAAGCGAGGTGCGACTGATCTTCATGTGTCCGTCATCACGTCGGTTCGCGAAGGTTTAGAAATGTTTTCAAAAGGTTCGGCATCGAGGTTCGCGCAAGTCACCTAGACCCGTGCACCTACATACCTACCTACTCCGTAGTCGGGCGAAGAGGCGAATGAGCCACGCCCACTCCGTATCGACCCTTCCGTGCACCCGCAACTACCCGCGCGTTTTAGTTCGAAATTCGACGACGAGCGTCGCGGCGTCTCGACGCGGACGTTCGCTCTCTAGTTTCTATCTACGAAAATGCTACTTTTCCGGTCCCCTCCTTCGCTCCTTGATTGCAACCCCTTTTCATTTACAGAAATTGGAAAAAAAGAAAAAAAACAAAAACAAAAACAAACAAACAAAATGAAATAATCGTTCCTGTTAAAAATCAAAAGTTTCTCCTTCTACAACACTTGCATATACGTTACATGTACAAAAAACGAGCGCAGAGCAAATTTTCAACGAAACTTCATTCGTTATTACGCTCCTAAAACTGCGTGAGCACCGCGTAAATATTGTATATATGTATTTTCGGCATACGCGGGATTCATGCAACAGTGGAATTTTTTTTATCAGCTTCGTTTCGCCCTGCTTCTCGTTCATACGTACATGGGTGAAAACATAGATGTGTCGTTTCCTGAACCACATAAACACACGTAACTATGTATGATGTAAGTAGGTATTGGATTACGGTTAGAGAAAAAAAGAGTAACAAAAAGAGAGAGAAAAGGGAAGGAGTCGCGGAGGAGCCGTGTGGTCCCGCAGGATGCGCGTCTTCTCCGAATTCATTTTTATATCACATATACTCATGTAAATCGTACAGGAATATATGTATATTTATATATACGTATATATATATACATATATATGTGGATATCCGAACGTCCAGTAGACACACCGGATTATACGATCTTCTGTGTTCTTCCTACTTCCTCAGGACTGCAGAAAAACCAACCTACCCTACTACCGACTCATCATCCAGTTCACACCGACACTACTCTCTTACCATGGATATATTATATCATTGCTTTCACCAACAATGACATAGACGTTGTAAAAAAACAAAAACAAAAAAAACAAAAAAACCGGGTAAGACCTGGCTACCTGCATTTCCTGAACAATAAAGTCACATTGGAACGTCATCTCAAGCAGAAAAGTATGTACATACAGTTGCTGCCACTGCTTCATGTAGCCTGTAGTTTAAGTACTATGGCTTTTGTTGCTTTTCATTCGTTTCACTAGTCGCGCAGATCTCATTGTCAGGAGTGCGTCGTCACCGAGTCTTTCCATTACATTCGATTTTCTTTTTTTTCTTCTCTTGACGTTATTTTTGAATTTTTATCTCTGATCTCTTCGTTTCCAATTTATTCCGATACTTTTCGATCATAAGTTGTATGCACGTAGTATCCGCTCGTAGGAAGCGAAAGCGGAAGCGATCGTCTGTTTTATATTTTTATACGCTGCATTATATCTCCGTAGAAAAACTTTCTATCCATTCACGAACAAATCCTTTCTTTCGAAAAGTCCTGTACCTAACGCGTGACACCTTGTATACGCTATATTGTTTCGCGTGTATCGAAAAGCCAATTTTCAAAGTAATGATGCGGAGCGCGTAGAAATTTTTTGATCACTCTCGGGTGCGGAATCTGGTCTTGTAATTTTTCTATCGAATTTCCGAAAGAGAATACACCCAATCCCGTAAAATCTCGGCGTCACAGGCTCGGATATCGCGAGAGCGGTGAAGAATATAAATTTAAGTTTTTCAATTTTATCTAGCCCTGTACCTGTACGTGACACACTTACACGTCTACTCGAAATCCCAAAGTTGCAACGTCGGCGTTTTGTTCCTGAATAAGCTATATACGTTGCTGAAATCCCAACGCTACCACCTGTTAGAAGAAATAACCGGCACCGGCAAATAGCGATCGTAATATCTCTTCTTTCATTTCGGTTATAACAACGTTATAACGTGGAGGTAAAAATATTTTCCCAACGATCGTAATTTTTCTTTTTTTTCTTTTTTCTTTCTATTCTTTGGGTTTCGTTCCGCTTTTCAGCGTTTCCGCAGTTTGACAAACCCGTCGAATACGACCTACCGAGTTAATTCTCGTTTTTCTCTCGTCTCATAGGTGAATCCTCGGCTCTATTTCACGTTTTTAGAGTCGCTTTAAAGAGGAAAAAAAGCGACCGTTATTCTGTTTATTCGGTTTTTAATTCTTCGAAATTACCTACCACCGGGTTGTGCTCCTATAGGTACATATATATCAGCGCTTCTGAGTTGTCACATTATTAACACACCCACTCCAGGGCATCGTTCTATGTTGTTTTTTTTTTTTTTTTTTTTTTTTTTCTCCGAGTGCCCAGCGTTCTGAATATTAGCAATTTTCGTGTCATATAATCGATTTATATGATTGCGTCGTATACCTATAAGAATGACGATATTGTGATATGTACGTACCTACCTATAGGGAAACGCGGGGCAATATGGGGTAAGAATTATTTTAAAAATGATCGAAAAGGACTTCGGACATCGTTCTGGATCTGAATTTCTTACGGATTCTTCAAGTCCCCATTGTTTCCCCGCGTTCCGCGGTATATTATCAAGTTGGAATATCATAAAAGGTTCAGTTGTCTCTCGGAGACAACGCGTAATTTATTCAGGTACCGTTCTTACGAATTATGCACGTACCCTCATCCCCGTGGCGCGATTCCTTAATATGGTATGTAAAAACACAAAATTACCTTCCGCAAACTGCCGCTGCCACTGCAATACGTATATATGTATAGCGTACATACGTATTACGGACTTGAATAAATAATGAACAGTGCGGCTCGACGTTGGCAAAACGTCGTATTGTGTATCGTCGCGCGCACGGCAAATATATGGTGCAATGGATGCGAAATGGAATTTAGCGGGTCACCAGGCCACGCGGATTTCGAGCTCGCAGTCATTGTTCTCCGCACTACGGATTGCGGCGGTAGGGGCACCTGCCGAACAACGTTATTCTGACAATCGGAAAACTCTGTACGTATCGCCACAACGATTTTGTTGTACCAGTGTTCCAATTAGAGCAGATCGATCTGCTCTCGATGAAAAGCTTTTCATTCATTTCTGAAATCAGAATTTCAATATTTTTGTTTCTCGTGAGTTCAGCTGAAATAGTAGTTTCGAAGATGGACGTGAACTTTTTTCCATTTTTCCATTCTACTTCTCAAATTCCCTATCATCGGACCACGCCTGAACCAAGTTTCCAGTAATTTTTCATTCCTTTTTTTACGTGTGATTCTTTTTTTTTCTCTCTGCTTCCTTTCAACTCAACGCTTCATAATCTACGCGAATATCAATCACCGAAGAATATATTAGCTTTAAAAATTGGAGGTACTTATGGAAAGTTAAAAATTTTACCTCGAAATTCGACATTCGAGGCAGGTAGGGCAGAATGGCAGAACCTATAACGCTGTGGGTATCTACTACATATGTATATGGACTTCTGCGTAAATACGTATAGTATGTATATGAAAAGCTGGGATTGAGTAATCTCCGCGATTTCCCGCAAGGATTACCAATTTCTGGTGGCAATTAGCGCGAGTTCTATAGGGTAGTCGATTCGAAGAGGAGCTGCGGAAACGTAGAGTCTGAAAGGCTCGAGCCTATTAACATTTGGTTCGAAGGTTGTCACAATAGAAATTTTCTATCCAATTCGATTTTTCAAGGCGACGACGCCGCGTGTTCATTTCTTCAAAGTTCTCAGCTGGAGTCGTTTTATTTTTTATCCGCTCCAATTGATTTCGCTAAGAGACAACGTCCCCTGCATTTTCACGAACGAGCATCGGAGCGAAACTATGACCCGGCACAAGGTCGACGCTCGAAACTATCCCATAATCAGACTCGGATGTGACATCGAGACGCAATACATTCAACTCGTTTTTTATCAATCTTCAAAAATTTTACTCACATCGCTTACACGGAAATCCCAGTGAAATACGATATTTTTAGAATACACATTTCGTTTTGGAGGCGTTCATTGGTATAACAAGGATGAGCCGAATCGAGTTTATTTTCAAGAGTTTCGAAAGTTTACTCAAAGTCGTGACAAATCGCGATAAAAGTTCTTGCCGAATGTCGACAATCTTCTCCTGGCGACCGTCCGCCATACCTATACGCCGCCGCTGCGCATAGTCGAAGACTCGGTATGAGTGTTGTATGTACACGTGAAAATGAAAAAAAATAAAATAGAATAAAAACCCCGCAGAGGCAGCAAAGTAGCTATAAGTATAGCCGGTATGTAGCACGTGACTCTTGAGATTCTGGAGAATATAAAATTTGAATTTCGACGGTGGGAAAGGAAAAAAGAATCACGACGGCCACTTGAATTTGATCAGTTCCCTTACTCGTCCCGCGTATAAAAACAAACAATAATAACATGGCGAGGGAGACGTGGGGATGCAGCGCAGTTGATAAATTAGCGCGAATGAACTGCACCACTGAATTAGGAAAAAAAAAAAAAAAAAAAAAAAAAAAAAAAAAAAAAGAGAGGTGGGAAAGAGAAAAGTGCCCAAAGAAAAACGAATTAAATTTTTTACGTGGCGACGTTGAGACGACATAATTCAAGTCGCGAACTGCGAGATATTAAATAGGGCTGGTGATCCAATTTCTAGCGCCTTCGGGTCTGTAAGGACATCGGATTTATGTACGGTATAGTTATAGATACGGAAGTGCGGCGGCCGTGTCATATTTTCGGTTTTTTCATTCTTCTCTCACCGCGAGCGCGTCACTCGTTCTTCTTTCCCGTTGGGTGTGGACCAAGAAACGTATAGGGAATAAAATAAGATAAAACGAAAGGAAACGAAAAAACTACAAGGGGAAAAATGAGAGAATCCAAGGCAACCAACCTTGCAACGGAAGCTGGCCGGTTTCCAACTTTGAAGTTAATACCAAACGCGCCCCTATATAGATGTATGTACGTATATGTATAGGAACATCCAGCAACTCCTACACACAACGTGTAAGTATATGAGGTGGCAGTTCAGCGCCAACCACGTCCAGAAAATCCTACCCTGGGTTTCATACCCCTCAGCTATTCTTATTTCGCTGCAACCGGGCTTTCTAGGATCCTAGAATAACGGATCATTTCGCGTTTCACGTAGACGCGAATATGATAAGAAGATAGATGAGACGAGAATAGACGGTGCAAACGAATTCCGGATTCGCACCTGAGGTAAAGAATGAAACGAACGAACGAACGAGAACAAATCCACCGGAATGGCGTAGCGCGGTAAAGGAAAAAAAAATGAAAAATATCTCAACTCCGATATCGCGCGCGCAGTGCGTCTGTCCGTGGCTGTACGTGTTATATTATGTGTAATATTCTTTGATCTCCTAATATAATCCGAGGTGTCTATATATACATATTCGCGTACATCGTATAATTTTTATTGCATTGTAGCATGAAAACGATAATGATAATAATCGAGGCGTCCCGACGCCGTCGACTGTACCGTACACATAGCGCATACATATAGGTATGTACTATACATATACACGCCGAATGTCGCGACGCCCTCGACGTCTGCAGGGCGGCCAACTCCGCGCGTCGTGCCGCTGCTCGGGGCGTAATGGAATCCTTACGCACTGTGACGTCACGTCGCCACTCCGCACGCAACGACACCCTCTCTCTTTTTTTCTTTTTTCTTTTCTCTTCTCATTTCGTTTTTCACCCCTACCGTGCCACACCGCGGAACTTATCCTTATTCTTCTTTACCTCTTCCTCGATTTTTCTTTCCTTTTTTCAGCGACCGCGTCCCCCCCGTGAGTGCCGCTGCCGCGACAAAATTTATAAGCGACAAGTGCAACGGCCGAGTGAGTTCTCGCTAAAATCCTACTCTATGTATAGCTCATAATACTAGCGGTAGGTTAGGTTAGGTTAGGTTTCCAGATTCCCGCAGGAGCTCGAGAGAGGACCCGTCTGTTTTGCATCTCTCTTGTGATTTTTCTATTTTCTGAAAAAAGGAAATAAATTTTGTTTTTTATTTCTACAACAGAACAGTATTACGGCCTAACTGCAGCTTCTTGAAATGTCCTTATCGTGTCGTACGCTTCCTTTTTTCTTCCTCGCTTGTCTTTTTTTCACCCCTTTTAGTCGCTGGATAAAAAGGTATAATCACGAATTGTCAACACACGAGCAAAAAGGAACGGGCTACCAGAATTATATCGTCGGATTTTTTTTTTCCTGTTACCCTCTTTTTCTCCCTTGTTCTGGAACAAAAATGAGGATATGAAAGGAAGGAAAATTGATTCTTAGAGCACCTTAATCATGCGCGGTTTTTCTTTCGGTTATATGAATTTTTTTCCCCCGGCTGTAGCCGAGTTCACTTCAACGGAAACCAATGTAATTTCAATCCGTGAAATCAGTTCTGCGAATTTTCTCCCCGTAGCAGGAAGTGAGTTCGAGTTTGAAAAATCTACTTCTACCCGAATTCGCGTCGATCTTTTGAGCTTCTCTTTTTCCCGTTCACCCTTCCCCGGTACAACGGTAAATTTCTAATTGCCTTTCGTCCGGCTTCCACCCTATACCGAAAAATCGAAAGAATTATCCTTCTGGGATACCCCATCTACTCTCCAATCGGCGAAAGTAATTGAAAATAGAAAAATAATTAACAAATTATGCAGAGCCTCATATTTTCGATACCCGTTAAAACGCGCTATCGATTCCGTAGAAGTTCAATATAATTAATTATTGAAAGTACATTGCATTATTATTCCACGACATTACATAACATTGAAAAAAGGTATCCGCGTATTTTATGAGGCTTGGCTTCGGCCGCCCAATGACTGATCCTGAAATTGGATCGATCTCAATCCCCGATCCTTTTTCTGCCCGAAACAGATGCTGGAAGTTATACCGGTGGCCACGAGGGCGGCTGATATGCGGGCCTCGCTCTTCAGAGCGGAAAAATTATACAGATACCCGAAAGGAAAAGGAACTCTCGTTACTGGTTACAAAAAATTATAGCTTCCGGTACAAGATGGGTAGAAAAATTTCAATATGGATATCTGAAAATTAATCCGCGATCGGTGATACGTGTGGCTCATCTGTCTTTTTATTCTCTCGCCTTTTGGATCGAGACTTTCATGAATGGCGTGCAGACGTATCCCTCCTCATCGCTAATGCGCAAATCCCTCGTACGGATTTCAATGAAATTAATCTTATAGCATTCCGAAGCTCCGCAATTCCTTGAAATCAGTGAAATTCGATTAGCTGTAACATCGAGGTCAGAATTCCTACCGCTCTCTGTTACATGTCATAACCTCCGTTCATAAAATCGTAGTTGAACAAACGTTGCGTGGGTGCAATCTCGATCTCTCATTGTTAAGCGAGATGATAAAAGAGCACAGGTCTGAAATTCGGTTCGTCGAATTTTGGAAAAAGTTCTTTCGGAAATCATAAAATTCGTATGCAGACAAAATTATGTGATTATCGTTTATGCGTCGCAATGAGACGGAAGTTTGTGCGAAAATATTGACCGACGATACGATTGTGTTGTTTTTTTTTCCAACCAAAATTAAGTACCGACCATGAGGAGGTCCGTCCACCGGCGCGAAGGAGCCAAATTACCGAATTCCATTTCGCAATTTTCTTATCCTTTCTTTTCGTCACCCCACACGACGTGGGATTCCCCCATTTCGATCCTTGTAACGAATAATAATCAAGAGAGCGAGAAGAGGGTAAAAAAAAAAAGATGATGAGAACGATGAGATGCCGAATTATAAAATGGCTATCATCGTCGGCACCCGCGTCGCAAGTGAAGAGGAGGGATATTCGGGAGATGAGGCGGTGTGCGTGGAGAAAAAAAGGGGTTGCTCCGGAGCACGGCGAATCGAGGCAACCACCCGCAGGTGTCGTTTCTACCTTTATTCACGAGGCGGAAAAAAAATTCTACGTCGTCGTGGTCCCGGTTCACGGCGCTAGCGTGCACCAGGGGAAGGAAAAGAAGGGAGGGAATAACGGGGGTGGGGATACCGCGGCGAAATGCCGAGACTAAAAGGGCGGCAGTCTGCAAGGAAGACTCGACGACGGTGCGAAGGTGACGTTGGTGGTGGTGGTGCCCGGTGGTGATGATCTTGGTGGTGATTGTCGTGAATATCCGGATCACGAATCGGTTTCGATCAATCCTGTCGCCGTTGGTTTCCATTTTTCGATTTCTTCCATTTTCTTCGACCGCCGATACGAAAAACCCATAAAATAACAAATAGCTGTCGCGGATTACGATCCGCATAACGTGATCACAATTGTATTATGCAGTGCGGATATTGTACATCGATATAATTTTTTATTCGTTAAAATAACTCGCGTCGCCTCCTACATCCGATAGGTTCTTTATTTTTCAATTATTTTTTTTTTTTTTTACGACAGAGTCGGAATCGTTATCGTACAGCGTTATAAAATTCACCGGCGAACGCGCTTTGAGATCATGATCAGGTTTTGTCGTTATTTTTTCTCTTGTGAAGGAAACTGCGTCGCCCGTGTAAAGGGCGAAAAAAAAAATTAATGCGGAGAAGAAGAGAAGAATTTTCCTTACCTAGATTATCGCGGTTCGTTCCCGCATTTAACGTCCGACTAAATCGACCGGAAGTTTTATGGATCAAATGCGAATCTCATATTATATACGTTGTACCGCATGGACGACGCTGCGAAGACGTGTCACATTTCTATCTCTCTAATCCTTTCCTCTATTTTATTCGTATTATTGTACCCCATTTTTCCGCTCTTCCCTATACTTCCTGCAGTCGAATCACCAAGTAAAATGACGACTCGCTATTCTACTGTGATAAAGAAAAGGGAAAATTTGCGGAGAATCCTACTCGACAATCTACCGTATACGTATGTGTGTGGGTGTGTGTGTGTGTGTGCGCGACCTTTCGCGACCGATTATTCTCTGGGATTTCAATCTCAAAAGGGGGTCAACCCACCCCCGAAATTCTCGGTATTTTTTTGTTTGTTTTTTCCTACTCTAATTTGTTTGCGAAACTCAGTCACCAACTGGTTAGCAAACTTCCGCTTCAATATTCGCCGTTTTGCTGTACACTAAAGCGCAATATTTACAAATTTCGAAGAAAAAAAAAAAAAAAGAAATTATGAATCTTTTTTACTTACCGTCGATAAAATAGTCGCGGGACGAGTTGTAACGTTACTCTCGACCGATTAGCGTGATTGAATTTTTTTCCATCGTACACGCGGCGTTGTAATTAGCGGTGTGCAGGAGGTAGAAAGGAGATGAAAAAAAAAAGATTACGAAAAAAGAAAGAGACAAAAAAAAATATCCAAGTAGAGTGAACTGTCCATCGAGAAACCTGACATCCCTCCAGAGCTCTTTTACCTACGTAATCGTAGTTATCTGCTTCAAAGAAGCTATTGCTGTGTAGTGGAAAGGAAAATTCACAATCTGAGATCCATTCATGAACAAATAAACTCCGTAAGCCTAATTTATCGGAGCATGATAAATTCTTCGCTAATTGATCGACGATCGCCGAATATCCATGTGAAGGGAGTTCGAGGTTTCAGAGAGATTACATGAGATTGAAAATCATAAAAGTTATTCCCAAGTTGCTGCGGAATTCGCTGACCAATATGACTCGTCCGTATATGGATTAGCTGCGAGAATCGAGAAGTAAGGTAAAATTATTTGCGTAGTCATCGTGTCAACTGCGTAACAGAGATGAAGAAGAAGAGTTGTTATAATTAAATTCGATTCCGATGCGGTGGAGACGCTCCTTTTAACGTTCTAGAATTTTTCACGACGCCTCAATTTCGTCGAGTAGAAGCTGATCGATGTTTATTCGGGTTCGCAGGCCTTATACGAAATCGACTGACGGAAAAAAGGGGAAAAGAAATAAGAAAAACGTAAAAGAGAACCGCAAATATCCCGGAAAAGAGGAATTTCTTCAAACCCCGCGGAATTACGTGCTTTATTCAAATACGTCTCGTACCTGCAGCCGCATATAGGTAGCTATATAATATTATCAGAACCCGATCGAGTTTTCATCGATCAACGAAGAAATTTGAAAATGCGAAGGCCACTCTCTACACTTTTCTAAATTCATTTTTTCACTCAATCCCTTTTTAAAAATTTGCTCTTCCGGCTCGTTTTTTTATCCAGCAATCGCGTTTTACTCCTTCGGAATATTGAAAAATAAATTGAAGGGAAGAGAAAAACTTTTAGGCATAAAGAACAAATTATACCCTGCACCTTTCAAACACAACAAAAGGAGGAAAGAAATATGTATACATATTTTTAAATGCATCTAAAATATGATTATACTCGCAATTTCATTAGGTCACGATGATGAACGAGGTAATCTGTTATAATGTGACTAAATACCTGTGGATAACGACGTGTCCGCGGGAGAGTGGGATTTTCATTTTTTCTTCCTTTTCTCTGTCAACGACGTGTAAAGTGCGGCGGTAATGTTCCGTGAGATTTTTTCAACTTTTTCAAAAACTAAACGCGATTATGGCCGCGATACGTTTAACGTGGCTAGTGACGGTAGGGTAGGCTACCAGGTGAGCGGAAAATAAAGGAGTCAAAGGAGGAGGTAAAGCCGGTATACGGTCGTATTATACCCTTCAGTGTCAAAGTCGACCGGACGACTAATGGTCTTCAAACAGATCGCATTTACGCCCGAGGTCCGAACATACCCCATCTCTCCAGCGAGGCGCGCTAGGAAAAATAAGTGGCGAAGTAGCAAAGGGGCTGAAAGAAGGACCAAAATGGCGGAAAGTAACTGTACAAACCATTTAGAAAGTCGACTCCCGTAAAAGTAATGGACGACGCGTCGTACTCTTCGTTTTTTCTTCAACTTCCATCCTAGATAAGTTTCTCTAGTTTTCATCTTCCGCTAATCCGTAACACGCGTACATAGTCGTACGTAGTATATAGTGCGCGGCGAATATCACATCTTTATGGATAGGGACAGTTTGTACCGAAGAAAAGTGTCCGCCCGGTGGATATAAAAGAAAAAAAAATCAGGCAGAGAAGAAGAAAACGTGGAAATACTTGGGTAGTAGGTAAAACGTGACGATGTTCCCCTCCGGAGTAACCTAACCGCGTTCAGTTTATCTTACCATGAATTTTGCTACCCGCGAGTCAGGGAAATTATTCGCTGTGCGCCGCAGAATAACCTTATTTCAACCCGTGGCCGAAGAAAATAAAATTTTCAGTAGGTAGGTGTACTCCTCAAAGATGCGGCTTGCAGGGAGGAAGAGAGAGAGAGAGAGAGAGAGAGAGAGAGAGAGAGAGAGAGAGAGAGAGAGAGAGAGAGAGAGAGAGAGAGAGAGAGAGAGAGAGAGAGAGAGAGACAAATGAAAAGTGAAAATTAAAGCGGGATAAGGAAGGGGGTGTCAAATGAAGAGATCAAAGTGCACCCCGGATTTATTTCATTTTATTTCTTACCTACCTACTCTTTCATACAAATCCGAGTTTTTTCTCTTTTCTCTTTTTTGCTTCTTTGAATTTATTTTTTTAACGAGCGCCCAGGCGCTCGCACCCATTTGATATTGAAACCAACCTCCGGATTTACATATAAGTATGTGCTTTAATTTCGCGACTGAAAAGATCATCACGTAAATGTATAGGTACGCACGTACGTAGCTGTAATTCAACGAGACCCCGACACGTGAAAAAACTTTTTTTACTCATATTTACTTCTCTTTTTTTTATTGTCGTATGCAAACGAAGAGATCCTGTACCAACTCGGGCGTCGTCGCACGTCAATTCGAATCTGATCCACTTTTCAAAAAAATCTTGATAAAAATTTTCCGGCAGACAATTACATTCAACTGGAATTTTTTTTTTTCTTTTCTCTTAATCCATATACGGATAAATATATCCACAGACAGGTACGCGTTGAAAAAGCTTAAGACTAATCAAACGACGTGATAAATAACGAGCTTTTGTGTTTTGGATGAATTGTATAGCGACTGTGTTTGAAATTTTCTGGTTCTGACACGAGCGCAATAGAGAGACTAATAGTAACCACGATTCAAAGTGAATTAAAAAAGAATAATTTCCAGTTGACACCCAAAAATTTATTTCTTAAAAAAAAAAACACTCTTTTGAAAACTCGGGATCCTTTGAGATCAATTCAAGGCATTACATGGCATTACATATAAGAAAAATTAGCCCCGAAAATTCAATACCGCGAACTTCAATTTTTTAGATTTTCGAAACTTCGAAATTCGGCCGATTCATCATTTTTTTTTATAGTTTTTTGGCCAATATTATTCTTCCGTAGCCCCAAAAATTGCTTTTCACCCAAACCCGGATTCACCTTCGTAACTGTGATAGTCTCTGAGATATTTAAAAAATAAACTCGAAAAATGCAAATAATGGTAAAATGTTGATTTTCACACAATTTCCGAAAAACAAGTTTTTTATTTTTTCCCTTCTACAGGACTTTGTGTTATGATAATAGGAAACTCCCGACGGAAATTCATCCGAACCGAGAGGGGTAGATCCCACCCACTGGTCGATCACGAGCGACGATTCTAGACCCAGGTATATATAAAATTAGAAAGGACGTCGAAGAACTACCTGTATCCATGGTCGCATTGTTTCGTATTTTCTCGTAAGGATTAAACGGTGATGAGAAGATGAATGTATAGCTATAAGATTACGTAAGCTCCTTTAGGAAGAATATTCGCGGGAAGAGCCGACGCCGACTCCTTCCACTCATTGTCAAAGAGAAACGGTAGTCCAAGGCTGCAGCAGCGCTTGTACATAAATAACTGGCATTTATAATCACCACTTGAAAATGACATCTAAGAAGCGCGATTCAAGGATCAGGTGCACCGGTATCACCCGCGTGTAATACTCGAAAAGCTGTCTACACGGTAAAAAAAAATTTTCATCAAATTTTCAAGAAGCCCTTCCCCGATTCTACCTCTCACGCGCGTCAACCGCGCGAGAGCTTCGAAAAACTTTTCGAGTGCAGGAGTAAAAAGAAGATGGAAGAATAAAAAAAAAAAAAAAAAAGCGGAGTTGAAGGAGCCGCGATAGAGCGAGGGAAAGTTTATTAATAAGCTATGACATTCTCGGCGACGAACGTACAAATATAATAACAACAACATCAAGACGAGAATCCAAATTTCTCACGGGCTCGAGTTTCGCGAGTGCAGTTTTACGCGCGCGTAAAATATCTCACGTACGAAAAATATCCTACTGAAACTTGAAACCGAGGCGTGCGAATACCGTCATCCCTTGGGGAAAAGCGAGTACAAGTGAGCCGTGTTTTTCAAAGGTTTTCATTCGTTCGTTTATTTTGCTCTTCTTCTTCGTTCCGAAAAGATGGAGGCAACGGGTCGCGGACTCCGACGCGGCGTCGTGCACGGTGAAGAATCCGTTGGTGCGGTGGTCATTCGCGTGTTCGCAGGACACCCAAATTGGTTCTCCGTAAACCTCGATAGTGCGGAGGCCGGTCCCGGTCTGACTAGGCCAGGCTATCATCGTGTGCTTGTTAAACATTTACGCTCGGCCTGAATATTCGTGGAACGTTGACGTTAAATAGGAAACAGTTTCCAACATAGTTCGAAATTGTAGTTGGCTGCCTCTATCCCTTCTCTCCTTTACACACAACACGCACGCGTACCCACCGACCCACCCACAAACTCACCTACCTTCCGGGGGTGGCGAGGGTAGATAAACCTGGTAAATAATGCAACGGTCCACGCGCCATTCTCCACTCGGATCCCCGGGGACGCGCCGGATGAAATCCATCCGCTCTCTGTCAGTGGCAGCGAATTCTCCGCCATCCACCCCACTCGACTTCCGTACTTCGGGATATTACCATACACCTATTTACCCCGCACCTTTGCAGGGTATACCTGTACCTCCCGCTCCACGTTGGCAAATAATACTAGCGCCCGCGTATTCGGAGTGTTCGGGACGAGGGAATAATGAGAAGCATTTACTCGACCGTGATACGGGTTGATTCAGAGGCTTCCTTATCGGAATAATCTCATTCGCGACTTCGTTCGACTCCTCCAATCCGAAATAAGATGTGAAATAAGAGGAGAAGACTCCCCGCCGTTCGCGCGGTGTTTACTAATTCCTACCAGTTAATTGCGCTGTTCCGGTAGCGCGGATATTCGACCATTTCTTCGATCTCCCGGGTGAAAAGTGCGAATTGAATTCCGTCATTTTCACCCCAACAAAGTTTCTCGGCATTCCTCGACGCGTTCAAGTTTCTTCTTCTTCTTCTTTTTCCCCACCCCGTCCTTTCTCTTCTCTCTCGTCATATCGTTCGAACTAACCGTGTAGTCAGTTTGTAGCGAACTTCGCAAATTGCTACGATGCATCTTCCATTTAGCGAGCGTATACGACGCGTACATACCTTGCACGGGTACACGTATATCAAGCAGAAATGTGCGAGCTCGGCGCGCTACGTATGCGTTGCGATGTTGCAGCTGATGGGTCAGGTATCTCCGGGAAGGTGAGATATACGTATACACGTGCGGAGGTGCTGTACAAACGCAGCACTAGCGTACAATCTATGTTATATACATACATATAAATTACTGCACCGCGTGCATACATGGCACATACACACGCGACATACGTATACCTGTGTACGTCAAACGACCCCGGGTATAACGATCACGGTGGTGGACCACCGTGGAACGTACAGGTGTGTATAGGTATATAGGAGTATGTACGTGTGAGCGGTTTATACAACGTTGACCAAAATACCAAACTGACGTGCGACTTTTCGCGAGCACATACGTCGTTCTACATAATACACGTACGTATACGTCAAAAGCGACAATAATGTTAGTTTTAGTTATACGTACGTACACGTATGTATACGGTATATAGGTATGTAATATAGATAGTGTACAAATATTAGTCTTCGCAGTTTGACGTCCGAAAATACTTACTCGTACCGCGACTAACGTAGCCGTGTATGTAACGTAAGGGTGTATGGCCTGTGTCACATAAAATAATGATGACAATAGTAACAATGATAATAATGATATAATAACGGTAACGCGGTTCCGCGGGGATCAGGGAATAAGAAGAGCGTGTGAGGGGGAAGAGGGATGAAGCGTTAGTTCTTGGGGTCTCTAATTAGAAATGCTTTAATAATGTTAATTAAACGTCAATTCGCGGGTGGCTAGCCTCGACGGACTTAACCTACTTTAACACCTGACGCGTTACACGTATGTACGTACAATTCGTACACACGGAAATAATAACGAATCGATCCCGCGCGTCGAGATTCGTAAATTACATACATATATGGACTTTTTCGTCTCATTTTTACAATTTTAATATTCCAAAGGAAAAGTTCAATTTTATCTATATTATTACATTACCCGTACCGCGCCACCTAAATTTGTAACCGATTTGGAAATCGGGAAATTATTTTACCGCTCCTGTACATGACGAATGGTGATTTGACGCATGAAAGGCCAAGGGGCGGGGGGAGGGATTCGTACACATTCACATGGTAGTGAGTTGAAATTTTCATTTTCCTAATATTTAGATCAAACCAGCTATTCATCGCCGTTATCGAAGTCGTAGGAATTTTCAATCATTTGAATACAACGTCTCGGTTTCATGCGGGTGATAGGATTTTTGATTTTTAAATAATTAACGTTTCACTACTAAAAGTATGCCGTGTATAGTGTTGTATGATTGATGGATAATCGTTGAGAAAGTATTTCGAATTGTCGAATAATTTGATTGATAGAAAAATCTGATTCATTTTAAATAATTTTTACCTATATATAAACAATATGTGAAATTATCTATCCAGTTACGTGTATACCTGTATGGGATAAACCTTTCTCCTCTTACTATACACTTTGCAATTGCAGCTTTTCTATACGTAGAGACGAAAGTTATTGCTACGCGGAACACGAACAAGAAAATTTCTCGCTTCGTTGAAGAACAATTTATACTGAAAACGAGAAAGAAAAATTGAGAAAAAAGATGAAGCTTAACTACTATACATTTATAAGTAAAGTATAAAACTTCTCCGGAGCTAAAGTTATGATATTATGTATTTCACTAGCAAATAGGTATTCGAAAACTGCTGCAATTTATGTTACGACAATACGTGTAACAATAACAAGGGTGGTGCAGCGGGAGTTGATGAGAAACGAGGAAGAATAGACGAACAGAGACTTGCATCTTTATTTCATCTGGTGCGCAGCGGTATTGATTGAAAAATTATTTGAATAATAATTATTGTCCGATGTATACATCTCCTCTTTTAGCTATAATCGTAATTAGTTACCCGGAGGGGACTGTTTCATTTAGTATAACGAGATTTCGCCGCCGCGGTTTCGCGCGGTGAAAGAATTGCCTCAATTCAATTTGAGAGCCAATCAACCGGCCGATTATTAACCAGGGAGCAGGATCGATCGCGATAACCTCTCGGAAATTTTTAATGCTATAATCGACCTACGAGGTTTGAAATTATTTGAGGTTTTATCTTCTCCTTCTTCTTATTCTTGATTTCGAACCGATCGCGATTTTTGTACCATCCGCAGCACGCGATACCTTATCGGTTTAACATATAATTGGACCTGTAAAATGCGCGCTCGATTGCCGACAACGTGACATGTTATCGGCCACCCATACAAAGAAATATAATACCCGTGCGAAGCAATCGATTGTGTGGTAAGCTTTGTAACAGATGAAATTTCTGCAGATTCACGTCTTCAAATCCCTCGTGTATACGGAGAGGAAAAAGCTAAACGAGAAATCGATGTAGATAAGGTTGATGGCAACTGACGTGAACGCGAGCGCGAAGACCATCAGAAACTGTTACCGATCCTTACCTCTCGCGTACTCTCGATTACGTCGAGTGCGGCTCGTGAGGATCTTCGGATGTATATGGGCCATTCCACGTGAACCGGATCAGTCACCTCTCGGATATTTTTTTAATTTGGCATGTCGATTGTCCATAGGGAGTTAGATTTTTGTGCCAAAGGATTTTTGAATTAGTGCAAATTTCGATTTATTATGAACAATCGAAAAATTTAGAGGCGGTTTCTTCGAAAAATCATAACTTCGTCAAAAATGATGTTGGATTCAATTTTTTTTTTAGAATTTACGCGGATAAGGCCATAGATTTGGAAAAAAAATAAATGGTGCCGAAAAAGTTTATTTATCATTCGTTTATTTGACAATGAATTTTTAAATGATTTTTGAAACACTGACGGATAGCACCGAAAAATTTGAAAAAAATGCTGACATATAGCGTTGTTCAGATATTATTGTGTCTTAATATGTCCAAGTAGCGAGCGCGGAGTCCCAATGCGTCCTGATATCTCGAACACGAGCAATAACACATCTCTGGAACTTGCTCTATGGCTTTGCCGTGTTATGGGGAAGCTATGGAATTTTTTGCAGATTCTTTAACGGTGTCGATCATCGCGAAAATGACTCGTGAATGCTGCCGCGGAGCGTCCACCAGGTAGCGACCATGGAGAGTAGACAGGGTATTCTCTGTCGCTCGATGCGCGTCATTACGAGCATAGGCGTCGACGAGCTCGAATTTACGCGCGCCGCCAACTCTGATGATTTTTTACTCGAAAACGAAGCCGAACGCATCTCTGAAATTAATTCACAGGCTGTAGTATAGTTCAAAGTATATGTCAGCATTTTTTTCAAATTTTTCGGTGCTATCCGTCAGTGTTTTAAAAATCATTTAAAATCTCATTGTCAAATAAACGAATGATAAATAAACTTTTCTGGCACCATTTATTTTTTTTCCTAATTTATGGCCTTATCCGCGTAAATTCTAAAAAAAAAATTGAATCCAACATCATTTTAGACGAAGTTATGATTTTTCAAAGAAACCGCCTCTCAATTTTTCGATTGTTCATAATAAATCGAAATTTGCACTAATTCAAAAATCCTTTGGCACAAAAATCTAACTCCCTATGGACAATCGACATGCCAAATTAAAAAAATATCCGAGAGGTGACTGATCCGGTTCACGTGGAATGGCCCATATGCCAACTTGAGATCACATGTAACATACATACGTATGTATCGCACGTGATCGTTGCTATCTTTTTGCAATTTTTGAGCCAAAGTTAATTTTTAAAAATAAGCGTGTATTTCGAGCCCAGCAATTCAAATCCGCTTACTAAATTGATCTTTTTGTGAACATGACCGAGTTATCGCCAATTTTTCGCTCTTCGGAGATGAAAAAGTTCCACTATTTCGATTGGTTTCAGGCATAGAATAATTTAGTCTTGCGATTTTTGCACCCGATAGTTGCAAATATCCTAATAGTATAAATGGAGTATTTGATTGTTTGGTAAAATTGAAAACCGTCATTCTTTCTCCGTAACAAAAGCTCCATCGACTATATTCCTCTATAGATAGAACACGTGTCGTATTTATACACTTAAACTATGGACCGTTTAATCAACACTCTTCGATCCAAGCGAGGTTACACCTCCCTCCCCCTCCCGCGCCCCACGTCAAGCCGATTAGGGGTTCAATCTATAATCGAATGAATCTAATGACGTTATTTACAATCAGGCGATCTCTAAGGAGATTCTCGACTTACTGAACTAGCTTTTTTCAAAAATAATTCGACAGGAATTAATGTACTCGATGAAAAACAAAGGATCGATCTATTGTGTAAGAAGAAAATAATAATACTCGCAATTCGCAAGCTCTCGAGCCTCGGTAGGATCCAACATTATAGTTAGGTATACGCGTAACATAACTTGAGCACAAACTTGAAGTTGCGCATGGAACTACACGTGGCATGATCATCGAACAATTAAGATGCTAGCCCTGAGGATATTTGGCGAATGAAGTGGACTGGGAACCCCCAAGCAGTCTGTTCCAGCCTCTGTACATGGATGATGTCGGGTTGTATTAGGTTAGGTAAGGTTAGTCCCGGGTCATAAGCCCATTGACCGTGCAGGTCTGATACCTGGTGGCTCTTCGTCTGACCATAATTGCAATTAGTTCGGTACCCTATAGCCGAAGTTCGGCCTCGACCTGCCCCTTCATCCTTCACCTTTCCCTTCTTCGTACCCTTCTCCGCCGCTAGAATTTTCTTTTTTTCGAGTCCCCGACCTTCCGGTTCATGCAGATGTCATGCGTTGAATTCGCTTTTTCGATTTTCGTGTATCCACAATCGAAAAATCGTCGACCGATTAAATGAAAACGGAAACCCCGGAGGGAGTTTTTTTTTCTAGTTCGATTCTCGCAACTTTCGTGATTTTCTTTTTCAATTTTTCTGTTTTACGAAAACATCGATGCTAGAAGCCTAACGGACGGAAACAAATTACCAGTGAGAAAGCGAAAAGAAACAAAAAAAAATAAATCAATAAACGAAACTGCCATCCCCGAATAGGTGTACCTTGAAAAAATTTAAAATCCTGTCCTTAAAATGTAGCGCAGCTAGTAAATTTTCGGCGGATCAGAAGAAGCTTTTTCACCCCGCTCCTATTATATCTAATGTACTATAACCACGGCTCGGTGTTTTTCTTCTTTTTGAACTTGGAAAATCCACCGGAAAAGTGTGAGGTATGAAGCTAACCGTCGTTAGCCGCTCGCCTTGACAGGTTATTTCGCGTAACGACCCAACATCTTTTCATACTCTCCTCACTTCGCGCCGCTGCAAGTTTCACCTTTGAATCAGCTGAAATTATGATAACGCACCCCTCGCGCACGCACATAAAAACCATCCGCTTTTACCGCATCTACAAGTTTTTTTCTTTTTTTTTTTTTTCGATACATTGAGCTGAAATGATATATTTTGAACCGTCTGACTGCACTTCCAACTTGATTAGAAATAAACACGGAAAATACTCGTCTTCTTTTACTCATTTATTATTTGTTTCTCTTTTGCTTGTTCGTTTTTTTTTTTTTTTTCTTTTATTTTATTAATTCAGTTCTTTTTTTTTTCGTTCTTTCGCCATCGCAAAAGCCCCCATGCAACTTGCGGGAAACAATCAGGCATGGTAAAAAGGAGGATCGCGGTTCTATGTACTCGACTGCATATATAGGTATATTATACATGTATACATATCCCACGCCTCGGGGGATCGCATATTACTTTTCTATGTATGGTTACGTACCTATGTACGTACATTCAACGTGCACACACATCGTACCAACACTCGTATCCCTATATCCTCCGCCATCGCCTTCGTTACCCCGTTACTCCCTCGCATATTTTCCTTTATATTTTTTTGTACTTCATTTCATTTCGTTTAATCAAATTTATTTATTTGCAAATTTCACTCTTCGCTTTTTTTAACATATACAGTGCCGCGTAACGTGCGTATAATTATGTAAATATGCGTACAAATCACGGACGGTGTGGCGTGAAAAAGAGGAAGAGTAAAAAAGTATCGCGCATCCGTTTTTTCTATCTCTTTATGATCATGGTGATAATTAGTCGCAGTTCGACGCTGTTCGTGTATTTCGCACCCTTAAAGAGGAAAATGACGGTGGCTCGCGTCTCGCGACGTACGCAGATTGTACGAAATTTCGCTCTGTCGTATGTTTTATTATTATAATCCGTTCGTTCGGAAACTGTAGAATTCATTGTTTTGTTTTTTTTGTTTTTTTTCAACCGCACCTTTTCATACGCGCTCATATCGACCGTGGGACTCAAACGAACAGGCATTATAATATTTTAATGATTTTCCGTAGAGTTTTTTACAATATTTCTATGAGAAGGAGTCTCACTGCTATATTATCTGTTATTTGTTACCCAGGTATTACAGCAGCCACGCAACAGAAAAAAATAATAATTTTAAAGAGATACTAATTCGATATGCGGTTCGTGCACATTGAGCGATTGTCGAAAACTTGGCAAATCAAAATAAATGAATAAACGAATTGTACTTTAATGGACCTTGAAAACAGAAAATAAAAGTATTATTTATGTACATGATCAAAAATATTTATCATACAATATAAGAAAAGTGCAGCGACAGAGTTTTATTTTTCGAGAAATCAGAGCTTCGGAATATTTTTCAACGTTATTTTTAACCCGGTGGGTTCTGGATTTTCGTGCTGTCCGATAACTGCATTCGAAAGGATCTTTCAAATCCAATGAAAATAAAAAGCGAAAAGATATAAAGACGTTCGAGTATATGAGTAAATATTCGGGAGAGGAGTAAGAGTCTTAAAACAAAGAAAAAAAGCAAGAGAAAAATGTGCAGCAAGTGCAGCGAGTGTTGCCAGGGTTCCAGGCACAGTGAGGACGCCAGTCCTACTCCAGGTTCCGATTCTGACCCTTCAGGTAATTGATACCAAACAATCGCCACGCTACTTATAGCCACTGCTGCCATTGCCTCTGCACCGCTGGTGTAACACGATTCCAGTCATTTGACCGGATCACGTTCCTGCATCGACTCGCATGTCGAACAACCCACTGTTATTGCAACTCTTACACCTGCCTCCATATTGCCACAACTTATATCCAAGCAGTCTACGAGGTTTCACCGAATTCTAGTCCATTTCTAAATCCGAGTGCCCGATTCCGAACTTTACCTGTCAACTTGCAACAGGGATCGATTTTTTTTTATTATTATTATTTTTTTTATATTTCCTCGCGAAACTCGGACCGTTTCGTACCGACGATCTTGAGGGGTTTGTGAATTTTCACTTCCTGACACATTTTTTTTCTTTTCCTTTATCGCTTCAACGCGAGAATATGTCGATTTTTTTTTCATATATACGTGCGATAATATAAGCGAAGCAATCGCGTGCATGAGTATTTGTATAATCCTATACATGGGAAAAAGTTTTAATCGCCGTTTATTCAAATCCCCCTCAATTCCCATACCGAGGCTATATTTTAAATATGATTTAAAAAATATGCTAAAGAGCATTTTTATTACTGTAACCGGTGTACATGTAATTGTATAACTTGTTAACGGATTTATTTATATTTCAAACGCAACACTGCGCGCCATTTTTTACCAAAGGGAAAGAAATTTGAAAAGGAAAAAAAAATACGGTGTACAGTATATGGGTAGAACTACGTTCTAAAATAACCCGTGAAAGAAATTTCCCGAAGGAATTATTCGTTTACTATCTAAAAAAGAACGGAAGGAAAAAATAAAGGAAGCTGAATAGGATCGAAAAAGATACGTTTTACTGGAGTCGGTACCGAACAGGAATACCAGAGGGAACGTTCGTCGTTCTATACTTTGGATAAATAGATTGTTTCGCAGTTTTCAAAATCTACATCGTTCTTATTCCCTGTTGCAATATTATACCTCTGATTCATCTCCAATATTTCGGTTGTAGTGAATATAAAAATGTAGATGGAATCAGGATTCTTCGAACTTTCCAATCTTTCGTAAATCAGAAATTTCGGATCTGCGATCCGCGCGGCTTTTTTTTGAACCTTGTATTTAACCATTTGCCGCAGCATAAACTCGAATCTTTTTTTTATATCACAATTATATTTTCTCTATTCGGTTTACAGAGGAAGAGTGGAATCCCGATGGGAAAGGGAGGCAATCAAACGAGACCGGTGAGTAATTCTTCAAATTCTTAATAAATTTCGAGAAAAGAAAAAAGAAAAAACAAAACAAATCCCGTGAAAACTCTTATTCCTTGTTCAAACGTCCTACGTGAATCGGGTCGAATTTTGTCGACATCAGTCAACGTCCTCCGAACAAATCTATCGTGCCGCGGAATAGATCGCACGTCGTATCACACCGTCTAGACTATAATCTAAGCCTCCCATTTAACACCTCACACCGCGTTCATCTAATACCCACCTCCGCTATCTCTCTTCTCTTTTGTTTACGCCCACTCCATGAGATAACGAACGCCCTCGCAAATCTTCCAAAGAAATTTTCATCTCGCCGTCTTCAATTGACCCCCCCCCCCCCCCCTCCCCCTGGCTGCCATTTAATCTTTCCTAGCGAGGAGAAAAAATGAAAATTCGCACGTCGAGTAGTTTCGAAAGTACCTGGATAACCGAATTTCGCAGCTGTTTAGGCATATTGACGTTATCGTGGAGAAGCCACGTTAATTCCAGAGTGGGGGGATGATTGGAAATTAACGGACGGGGAGTTTATGAACGCCTACGCGTTTATCACGTTTGATAATTTTAATGAATTCCCGATGTACACGTTTATGGAGTGCGCTATATCGTCACCCGACTATGTACAACGCTTATACTATCTACACATATTTTACACCTCTGGAAATATCTCTCTGCAGCGATATTTCGACGAGAGACGTGACGCCGCCCCGTTTACGAGGGATGGGGAGAAAGGGGGAGGTTGGCAACCAGACCGACTGACGCGTAATTCGATTCCCGATGATGCATCCGTTGTACCACCAACGTCAGAGTTCGCGCTTGTGTCTGTAGACCGTCGAACGTTTCGAGAACCGATGGAAATCATTTGGAACAAGAAAAAAGTATCAGGTTTATAACCAGGTTAAGAGTTGCGGAAACTAGGTTTTGAAAAAGCGTCCTCAGGCGAAGGACAAAATTGTTGAAATTAATGTCCGGACGGAGAAACGCAGAAAGAAAGTGACGTTCAATTATAGGTGAAGACAAAATCAGTTACTAGCTATGAAGAAGAAGGACCGAATGATAATTGACGCGTTTTCTGAAATAGGCGAGAATTTTTAACTTTGCTGATAATTGGGAAGGGTTTTGTTGTTTTTTGAATGAGAAATGTGATGAAGTATTGGAGCGTGATTCTTCAGCTTGTGGTATTTTTTCATACCGTTGCAATTGGATCTCGGGGGCTATGCGCGCCTCGCTGCGTTTTCAGCCCTGTAATCAAATGCAGTTCCCAGACGTCTTTTACTCGAAAGAATTATTTTCCCTAGTTTTTGTCATCTGCGAGCTTAAAATCCGCGAATCAGCAAACTCTATTTGTTACACCTGATAACTCTGTAGATTTATTATATCACGAGAAAAACCGCGGCGTAGACTAGGGGTTGAAAAAAAAATTCACGAATCGACAATTTAGTTTTTAGTTTTCAAATTCCTTTTTTTTTATCTTCGTCGGAAATTTGAGGGAAAAACAAACTTTTTTATGCTTCAGAAACTTGAAAAATTCATTTTAACGAGATTGTATGTGACTATCGGAATTCATGAGACGAATATCTTTCAAACTTTACATTTTTGTGCGTGCAGAGAAAAAAAAAAACGAAAAACGAATGGAAGGAAAAAAACGAAAGAGGTATACTCGGTCGAGTATCGGATATCCTAATGTTTTGTTATATATGTATAGTATATTTTTCCTAGTTTTAAAGAAGATATTATGAGCTTAACTTAACCCCTCGAATCAGTGAGGTCACTGCGGGGTTTCTAGGGTTTAAATTTCGCCCCCCGCTGGCATATCGGCCACGTTAGAAATTGATACCTTAGATGCGGAAACACCCACGTTCGATAATCCTTTCCCTTATATTCGTCCCTCACTCCAATGCCTCTGCAAACGTCGGGGACCAAATTCAAATTCATTATTTTGCAAATTACCAATCGAACTTTATGTCTTCACGCTACATGCGCAACATCAATTGCCGTCCTTAAGTTCAAATCTTTAGTTACCGCTCGAAAGCTCGGTAAGTTGACTTTTTCAACATCCCCCTCATCATCGATGAATCGGAGAATAAAAAGCATTTTTGTTTCGGCTGATGATCAATCCCGTCGTCCCGGAGTTATCCAAGCGTGGTTTTGGTGGTGCCATCTAACGTTGAGCTTTCAACTTCGCCGATCGTATTCGTATTCTTACCCCCGCCGACAGTGACCTAGGTAGAGGTCGCGAGTACCGCCAACCTTGCATCGAGAATCGCGGGAAAAATAGGTCCACTTTCTTACCAACAATTCTCGATGTTGGTTCGAAGATCAGTGGTTTGAATATTTGAATGAAGCTCTGGAAAAGCAGCATTTTTCCCCGCGTCTCTCATCCGCCCGCGCTGTTGCTGCTGCTTTTTCTATCTGCTATACTTCGTACCGCAGGTATGTAGTAACTATGTACCGTACGTACGTACGTGTTGGTATGTACTTGGTACGTATGTAACCCGTCTAACCGAATTTTATTCCTCCACTCTACGAAAGTATCCTTCTCCTCTTACCATTTTCTGCCGCTGCCTCCACCGGCGTCGTTTCTCCTCGAAGGAAAGCGTCGAGGCTTTTTCTGGAAATAGAAACCCGTCTATCTGGAAAGGAACTTACGAGAAAATTTTACGACCTAAGGGTGGACTAGACACCCGAAGAGATATACTCGGATCCTTCTTTTCTTTTATTTATAACTGTCCTCTTTCTTCCGGATCTATTTATTACTTTCATATCTCAAAACACTTTGGATTAGAATTTTCTATTCATAAGAACAACATTGCTTGAAAACTTGACGAACTCTTGGAAGCTTCACATACGCTGCCTGGTTACTCGCCGGATGAAGGAAATTAAGATGAAATAAAAATTGCGAAGGGAGAAAAAAGACTGAAAATGAAATAAAAAGAAATCGCGTAAGCTGCGGAGAAGCTCAACCTTGTAACCGTGGAATACGACGGTATATAAATAGTGTGGGAATTGTACATTTTTCATTTTTATAAAGTTCACGGAGAGATATATTTCCTAGCTATGGTACCACCTCACCGATTGTTATCGCAATTCTTCTACTCTGAAAGAAAACTTTTCTCTTCTCCAGGGCGAAAAACTTTTCGAACTTGCGATGATCTATAAGCGCATCCCTTTTTCATCTATTAATTTTTTTTCGTCGTCCTTTTTCGATGTGCCGCTGGTAAGCACATGAGACAACAGTGAATACACGTAGCGTTATATCAAAGTTTGATTCGATTTATATACCATCCCATTCGTATTTGCCTGTATGTATCAGCATATATTATTCTACCGAGATTTTTACCTATTCGGTAATGGTGATAAATATGTGAAAAGTATCGGGTGCAGATGTACTTACATAATTTTATACGCATATACGAATCGACTCTTTGAATTGATGAAGAAATAAATTGCTGATGCAAATAACAAGGAAAAATAGTGTAAGCCAAATCCTTGAGCTTTCGGGTAATTATATCTTTAATCATAGGCTCTACTCTCTAGACGAACACTCGAGACGAATAACGGACCTTTACACCTCGTACGGTTCAGATAACTTGCTTTCGGTCTTTCGCCTAATTCATTTAACCCCCCAGCAGCCACTGTGTTATCTGTAGAAATCTGAGTAAGCAGTGCGGTTATGAATTTTTCTCTGAAGAGCTTCTCAAAAATGATTTCTTTTTATTTATCATCTGTAATGATTGGTTCTTTCGAATTTCCGAATCGGTCCCGGTATATATAAATCGCCGATCTACCCCCGGCATATCTTGTTTCCCCGGATAAGGGGGGAGGGAATCTACCCTCCATTCCCCGTCTCACAGAAATATGTTGAGGCCGCTTTCTTCCCTGGTCAATATTTGACCGTGATAGGGTAGGTAGCGTATGGGGTTGAACGCAAAAGCACATTTGGCAGTTACTTAGACTTGAGGTTAGATGTCGCTGGCGAACAGCTTCACCGCCCCTATTTGAGCTTTCGCCTCTAGCGGACGCCGGTGTAACTAGAAATTGTTTTTAAAGTCTCGCCTGCGTGAACCAAGTGAGGACAACGCCACGCCCAGCGTCATCCCTTGAGACCGGCTGCGAGACAAACCATACGAAAAATAAAAAAATTTTTAAAAATCAAATTTTAAATAATCTTAACAGAAGCCAATTTACATAGTCGAAAAACGAAGGAATCTATGAAGATATCTACATCACCTTGAAAATTGAAAAGCGCAAAAAAAGTTGATTTATTATCTATAGAGCCCAATCGTAATTTTTGGCAGCATGTATTGGGGTAAATAACATTAAGTCTGCACACGTGGTGCTTTGTAAAGAATGATATTAAAAATTGAAATCTGTTGAAAAAAGAAAAACACGCGTCTCTACTTCGTCTGGCAAATCAAGAGCTCGTTGAACTTTCGAGCTTTAATAGCAAACGATATAATCTAGGTAGTAGCGACACCCCACGGATTATCTTCAAACTAATATTGATTATAAAACCGTGTAGTGGTTTTTTTTACTCTTCAACCGCTGGCGGTGGTGCACGCGGGCCGGTTTGCTCGGCTGTCTGTAGTTCTGAGGATAGATTTTTGAACGGTGATTTGTTATATTCAACATGATTGTGAGTGAAGGAGCAATAATGTGAAAATTGAAAAGACAAAAACGCCATAGACAGTTGTCGATAATTAAATCGGATCTTATTTCATTTATTATCACTTTTTTCTCCATTTTTTATTTTTCGTTACACCTGTATTCCCGTACCGTTTGAGAGGGAAATAAAAAAAAAAGGTTCTGAAACGCTAAGTGGGATAAACGTCCCGTAAAGATATGTAAGTATATGTTGTATGTAAATTACCGCTTAACTGTGAAATGAAAAAAAAGAAATCATCGGTTTTTGAAAAAAGCTCACAACAAGTAGGAACCGTTTATTTGAAATTTAATTGCGAATTTTTGCAACCGGAAATCCTGAGAATCTTTGTCTGCCCCACAATTAAATTGCTGTTTGGGTTTTTACCAAATGTACAAACTAGTTAATACAAAATCTACGTTCGTTTTTCGTCTTACAAAAATTAGACTGAACTTGAGCGAAATACAAATCCAAAATTTCAAGCCAAAATAGAGAACTAAATTCTGTGCCCATCCTAGCATATTCCGCAATTTATAACAAAGGTACCGAATAATCGTCAAGATAAAGCGTTGAGGGTAGATTTTCAAAAAGCATTTCTCCTATCCGTTTTCCGCTTAATTTCCCGTTTTTCGTCCTCGCTACATACACCGTAAAGCAAAGGAGGAAACGATCCTTCAGGTATACGTCAGCATGCGCGTTGACTAGTGTCAGAATTTTCCGGTCAGACTGATTTCAGCATCCGATGGTATTTTTTTCCGTTCACGTATACCGTGCGAAGTATTCGCCCTCCGCAAAATTTCCATCCGCACCAGCCGGATCGGTCGATCCGTAAAATCCTTCTCCGATTTCTACGCCCTCACTTCGTGCGTGTGCTCATCATTCCGCTCGTTAGTACCTAGAGCACTCGGCGTCTTTCGAAAGCACGTAATACATCCATATAAATATCGTCGGTGTACCGGCTCCTCGCGATACGTCACGAATACGGAAGAATACGAATGCGAATAGGAATACGACGTCGACGTCGACGAAGGTCGTAATTCAGGCGGGACTGGGGCGTCGAGGCGCCGTTATAGCTCCGTTGGCGTCGAGGGCGGCGACGAGGGGTAGCGAAACAATCGACGAGGGCTGACATTGCCGGCAAGGGCCAACGTCCCGTCACCGATTCCCTTTTTTTTCTCTCCTTTTGCGTCTCTGTCCCTCCGATTTCTACTCCTCTCTCTTTTTTTTCAAGCGCGCGTCTATCTCTACATCACGCCTTCCGTGCCTTCAATACATTTCGTCTACTACTGCACTTCCGCAAGTAATATTTTCACTGCGTGTATTTACCGTCCGTCAACCACGTATTATCTTATGCGGTGAATTTTCCGTCTCTTCTTATTCCGTTGTACACCTCAGTTTGTTTTTTCGGTGCTCCGAGTTTGTTTTTTCATTTCAATCCGCGTGTGCCTGTTTTCGGACGGGTGCTTTTTACGTTGCAGTTGCACCATTGTAATATCGCGTCACTCGTGGAAAATAGCCTGTCGTTCACGATTTTTCTAGGTCTTCTTCTAACCGTTTTCATTATTTTCCTATTTCCGTTCGGAAAATTGAAAATACACGAGAGAAAAAGGCGTTGAAATTCTAACAAAGTCGTACGAACTCTGCGGCCTCGGCCTCGTCATCGACAAAAGTTTTCAAAGAGAATTCCGAAGCGGGAGAGATGAAAGGTCGGCGTTGATTTCAGTTTTCACGCGATCGAGAAACAAACGGATATCTACTTTAATCCCTTCGTCACTCTCCTCTCAACCGCAACTCTACTCATAAGATCCCCCGACTTAAAACCGCGAAATCTTCTCCCCCGCCAACCCGACGCACAGATATCCTGATTTCGATTCAGCTCCCGTTGCCGTCCTTCATTTCTGTCGAATAATTCGATCCGAGTATCCTATTCCCTCATCTTCTTCCTTCTCTTTCTTACTCCTCCCCATAATCCTGCCGTGATTGTCGTCGCCGCGTCAACGTCCAATACCGTCAGATTTTTTCTGGACCATTTGCCGCGCAAATTTTTTTTTTTCTCTTCTCTCCCGATCGTTCAATTAATTGTTTCGATCGGCTGAGTTCTTCGGGTTTATCACTGTACGGTATACATCGGTTCCGTTCTTCGAAGGTCTGCGTCACGAAGATCATCCGCCATCACGTACCAGCCATAGCGTTATGTGATGGTTTTGTCAAGTGCAGTATATATTGACACTCGTATCTCTAACGATCAGCTGAGTTCCTTCCGCTTCCGTTTCATTTTTCAATCCGTCTATTCCAATCCAAATACATAGCCATAGGCCGTCGGAGGTGTGGCGATTTGCGTAAGAATTTTTCATCGTCAAAGTTTTTACCAGGTGTAAAAAAAGATGAAAAGTGGCAACGTGAAATACATACTAAATACATACTGAAATAATTATTCACACGTAGGTACTCTTTGGCGCGAAAAGCCCATTAAATTTCCCGTCCATAATTCTGCACGGCGATACGGCGGGCGTAATTATAAATTAATTAACGATCCCCATAGAGGCAACTAAAAGTGAAGGCACCGACGTTTTTTTAGTTGCCATTATTGTTGGTTAGTTTTTTTCTACCTTTTAGCTTGTTAAAAGTATCGGATGTACGTACAACCTGTACGAAGCGTGTAACGTACGTGGGCCGTAGGGAAACGGCCAATTTTCAAATCCCGGATAAAAACTTAGAGGCTTCGACGAATCCCGGCGAATTTTTCATTTTCCAGTAAAAAGAAAAGAAAATAACAAAACAAAACAAAACAAAAAATTACATATTTCCATGAAAAAAAATGAAAATTTCCGCGCACATGTTTATGAAAATTAAAAAAAAAAATTTTCCACTCGTTACCGAGAAATAACTGCGACAAAAAAAATGGAAAAAAAAAATTTCCGTTCAAAGCTTGCGCTTTGAGCATTCGTTACAGTTATTTGCAAACAGGCCGTTCTCTATTCTCAATATTATTCATTTATTTATATTGTTTCTCATTCTCCTGTATCTGTTCACCCTCGATACGAACCCATCGTGGTGATTAAACAGGACAGTCAAACAAGTAGAATCGATCTATTTATACGGCAACTGGAAGCACAGTCGTAGTAGTAGTGGTAGTTGTAGTTGTAGTGGTAGTAGTATGCGTAAAACTGCGCGCTAGGCTCATTGAGACAGTTTAGTGTCGGTCCAAAAAACAATAGTCCAATTAAACGATCCCCTCGTAGCTTTAAAACTGAATATTTGACAATACTTAAACGATCGAATCACATACACGTGTACATGATGCAGTATTTTTAATTTCATTTTTTTCTTCTTTCTTCTTCCGATTCTGACGGCTTATTAATTGTCGAATTTGATATCCGTTTTACGTAACGTATGAAAACGGACAACTGTTTAGCATTCGACTGTACACGCCACCCCTATAAACTCGGTACCGAGCAGCTTGTTATAACAAGATTAATACGCAGCATCAGCCATATGCCATGTAGGGTTTTTCCCACACTCCGTGATATTCTATAGACGAATGTTGCATTATAGAGTAAGATATCAATGGCTTCGATATAAGTATACGTGTAATGTGCGACCATCTAGTGAGGAAACCAGATGCCCGTCTCTGTATGAATAAAATATCTGGATGATGCTTGAAAATCTAATTATACTACTATTATTATTGCGTTGAACGTGTGTGTAGGTACATCGCTTCCGGAAGTGATCTTCTCTTTATATCAACCCCATGCGTGCACGTACACGCATAACGATCATCGTATTTTGATGTGGTTTGTGTGCTGTAACACAATATGGATGCAAAGGTCTTTTTGTTCGGTCAGGATGAAATAGACGCTCGATTGTACCGATTGTTTCTCTTTTTTCCTTTCTCTTTGATTCGCTGGGTTATTGAGATGCGAGTTCAATTACGGCCGATTAGTGAAAACCGGTGAAAAATATCGCGCAAATTCATAATTCGTTGAAATCAAAATTTCATCAAAGAAAACAAATAATAGGAAAGTCAGGAAAAAGTACACGATTCACATACATAACATAGTATAAATAATAAATTGATTTTTTTATTTTTTTTATTTTTATTTTATTCTAAATTCCTTCAGTTCGATGTAATTTTATCTAATTTACGATTGACAGATAAGAACTGACGATCGAGTCGTGCACGTAGTAAAATCTATAGGTTTTTTTCCAGTTGACGAATGAATAAAACGTGAGGAAAACACGCGATGGAGGTAGTTAAACTTAGAGAAAAAAAATTTCAATTTTTTGGCGAATGGCCTGCAGTGCTTATGCGTGAGTTGAATATAATGAATAATAAATATGTATGTCCGTATTACATGCGACAAACTGGTGAAAAAATTCTCGTCAATCGTCGGGATTATTTATGAATTTTTTTTACAATTTAAAAATTACCTGCTCTTCTTTATTCACCCGTGCGTTACAATCCTGCGAAGTTGTTCGAAAGTCGCGAGAGGCGATATACTACAATACGGGCGCAATGTGCAGTTTCACAAGTAACGTATTTACATACATGAATGAAGAGAGAAATCCATTCTGTAAATGGTTGTGTGCACCGCGGCTGTAGATACCGGAGGAGAATTCAGGGTTGTAAGTTCGCCTGCGAAATATCATCACCACCAGAAGCGGCAACGGCATCTTATGCAATATGCATGCCGCCCCGCTGCAGCTTCGGCTCCAGAAGAACGAACATTAAGTCGCCCGATATATACGCCTATTCAAATTTTCTGGGAACCAAGCCAATGGTAAAGCACAGCTAGTAATCACTGCGGTACGTCGTCCTGATCCCCGAATTACTCCGAATATATTCCTCCCACTTATCTACTCTGTTACGTCCCACGGGTACCTCTAAAATTAAAAATTTCGAATATCCCCTAGATTATAAGCAAACTAAGTTTCTTAGGATGACCATCCGAACCTGGGATCTTGCGGATGTGCCGGTCATAAAACCCCGGCATAATCTAAAACAGATCCCTAATCCACACAGACATTTGCAGCTCAAGACCCTTTTGTTCTTTTTTCTTCATATTGTAAACCACTCCGAATTCAAAATATTCCGTAGTTCCATGTATAAATTTCAATCTTATAATACAAAATCCGCAAAAATCATGATAGAACCCCCGTTCAAAAACGCGAATCAATGATTCGAATTTAATAGAAATTTTCCATTTCGGAGTCGGTAAAAATCCAGTTTGTTCATTAAATAATAGTAACCTTTGAAAAAACGAATAATTTCTCGAAGATGGTCATAAAACTCAAGTGTTGTACCCCATAAGACTACCCCAAAACAAACAGACCCAAGTGGGAGAAAAACCCAACCAATGGGATATTTTAAAGATTTTGGAAAAAATAGATAATCGCACACGATTGGAAGAACCCCCAAAAAGAAATTCTAATTAATCGTGGGAATTTACAAAACACCGCCCCCAAAATCTCACTATAAAAACCGCGTCTCGCACTAGCAGTACTCATAGTATAATAGAGAATAGTACATAATGTAGTTAGTCGTAGTAATAGTCAGTAGTCATAGTCATAGTTACATAGTTAGTCTAAATCTTAGTTCAGTCATAAAAAAACATTCATATTCAAAAATTCAAGAAGTTCAGTTCGAGAAAAGTTCAAGAAAAGGTTCAGTCAAGTCCAGTCAGTCCCTGACGAGTTCCAAAAATTCATTGTCAGTTCGTCGATCAAACTCAGTCCAAGCAAGGTCTTGTTATTTTCATACATTCTCGTCTAATTCCAAATTCTTATTTTCCCAATTCACAACACTCCCGATTCTAACTTGAGTTTTCCGATCATCAGTTAGCTAGTATTCTTATTTTTATAAATTTTGTATTTTATATTTTATTTTAGAAATATAATCATTTATTCATTCAAATTTCGCCCTTATTTCAATTACCTAGTTCTTCAAATTTTGCCAATTTCAAAACTCTCAAAAGGAAAAGGTCTGTGAAAGCAAACTCGCTCACCATAGCTGTAGTTGTGTTCCTCATTGACTTTTTTCCTTTGAATTGTACGACCGTTGAGAAACTCGCTCGCCATAGCTGTAGTTATCTCAAAGGTCAAGTAATTCGTACGAGTTAGTTATTTCATAAATCTATAAGACGAGTATATTAGTAATCTCTAATGAGGAGAAGAGCAGGACGCAGGGTCCAGCTTCGTCGCCTCCAAAAACAACTCCAACAATCGGTTTCCATTCCGGAAAGCGAAATCCCACGGTTTATTTCAGAGCATTACGTTAATTCAGAAAACTCGTTTTCTTCACCTCATACCCCTGCAATTCCCAACTCTTCTAATTCCTCATCTCCCTCCAACTCTTACCCCCAACCCATACCGATAGAATTCAACCTTAAATATCCTAACTATAAAACAATCGATAAAACTGAAGGTCAAGAAGGTCAAGCATACAAAATTAAAGCACTCTTCGAATAAGAAAATCCTTCGCGAATCCAACTCACCCTAACTTCACCATTATTATTATTAACCACCCCTATTTCCATCGTTCGTACTGGTCTCGAGTCCCAGGTGAAAAGTGCTCGCACTTGGACCCAAAAAATCGAGACAAACTCCTGTTGCGAACGATCCCTTCCAACCAACCACGATCGGACGTAACAGATATAAATTTTTGGTGGCAGCGGTGGGATTGTTGACGTAACGACTCATATATTTTGTTGGTCCGTCAACGATCCCGATACCGTCGATTAAAAACGTGCACTCCAAAAACAACGAATGAATCAAATGATTTTGAAAAAGAAAGAATTTCTCGTACGAATAACAATGCGGAGGTTAAACGATTTTATTTGACGGTCAAGAATACTGTACATCGGTAATTCGGTGTCGAGCGGAGATACGTTCTCCACATGAAATTGTCCCCTAGCTGTTCGATGCGACGATGACTCGTGCAGCGGAAATTAACGACTTCAATTTACGTCGAATTACTCTGCCGCCTCGTTGTACGTATGTACGTATCGGTGTGTACGAACGTAGCGTGGTAACCATGTACCGCGGTCCGTGCTTCAGAAAAAATTTCAACTCCTAGCCGGAGACATGAAAGTACGCGTGGTAATGAAAAATAAAATATTCGAAAAACCGAGAACACTTCGTACTCTTTCGGGTTCGCGTGTACTTTATACACCAACTCCGAAGGGTGGTCGACCCAATTGGACGAAAACAAAAAGAACCATTGTCGAAGATTAACTTGAAAAAAATAAGAAACAAAAAAAACATCAGGCAATTAAATCCGACTCGACAGGCATATTTCTGCGAGAATAAAGCGTTCGTAGAAGACATACTCTGGACATTTGTTTTATTTTAAATATCAAGGTTACGAGGCGATCGCCCGCGGAGAATTAAAAATCACTCCGAATCGCGAGGTATCTCCTAGCTGTGCAATACGTATGATGGAAACGAAGTGACTGTATCTGACGTACATGACGACGTGTCCACATACGCATATAACGTATAAGGTATATACATAGTTTGTGCAGGTATACGTAGTACATATTCTGTAGAGATAGCGATGGTGTTCGCAGGCAGACACGGGCTTCATAATTACCACCACACAAGGGGCTGATTGGCTCGGCGCGTCGTCGCTGGTCGAAGTTGATTAGGATTTGCCTTTGGGATGTTGCGTTTGTCTTGGCAGACTGTTAATCCTTCGTTAACCTTCTTATCAACAATTATTCTAATTGACATTAACAACGCTTCTATGATCAGTCTCGATTTAACTGTTCCCGTGTATACCTATACCCGTGTGGTACAAAAACCATTCAACCCCATACAGTATATAGGTATGTATATTGCATAATTTCCATTCCAATTTGCAAGGGTTGCCTTTGCTGCATAAACCTCTGTGTTTTATGTCTGATAAGAATGAAAAAAAAAAAAAAAGAAAGGGAAGAAAAGTAAATTTACAAGACGTAGACACGGAAAGAAATAAAAGCTGCGGCTTGCGTTGGAGAATTTGAAATGAAACGCGGAGATGAAAGTGCTGAAGTTAATTACCAGCTATACACTCTGTATGCATACGGTATATTTTATAATACCAGAAAAAGAAATGAAATAGCGAACGAATTTAATCCGATGAGAAGCTTTCGACATTTCAGAGCGTATTAAGGACGTATTTTCGACGTTGCTCGTATTAAGGGCTCCAAATTTTCAACCTTCTCGAATAACCAGCTGATCTTAAAATTCAGGAATTTATTTCCGATTCAAGGTTATGTGTTATTCTCTGTGTGTGTGTGTGTGTGTGTGTTTTTTTTTTTTTTTATTGTAGATTTTCACCGTAAATAAATGCTTACGCATATGTATACTCGAACGCGCGTTAAATAGTTCACGCGGCTGCTCATAGGTCTTTTTTTGTTTCTTTATTTTCTAAAATAATATAGGCTCGATATTTCTTTCGCTAAAAATAAGCTATACGTGTGTAGTGCAGGTATAGGTATACCCCGTCCGTCCATGCCACGAGCGATGGACGCGTGGCTGGAGTTTGAAAAATCTTTGGAATGATATTTTTAAATCGCTATTATAAAACGGCCGCTCCGTCAAACGTTCGCGTTGCCAAAGCAAGCCGTTATACAATTGAATCGTTGACTTCCTCCCCTTTTTTCTTTTCTCTCTTTTTTTGTTTCCCGTATTTCTCGATTCGAATCTGAAACATGTCGCGCGAAAATAATCGTCAAGAGCAAAACCGGGTGGGGCGGAAAAAGTAAAAGGATGAAAAAATGTTCAGAAAAGATATTCGTCGTGGAAGAGACGTACCCATACATGCGCAACGTGTATGCTCTACCTGTGCGACGGTACATTATGTAAAAAAGAAAAAAAAAAAAACCGAAAAAAAAACTCTACGAGGCACGATGCCCTCCAGGGCACCCGATTCTTTGCGACTTGAAAGATTAAAAATGTTGCGTCTCTTCCTCAATTTCTACGTGTACGAGTGGAATTTTTTTGTAGTTACTCTTATTGACTATAATAATAATAATAAAAATGCACGTACGTGATATACGTGCATATCTTTGGCACAGCGAGAAATAAAAAGCGAAATTTAAAAATAATACCTACGCGCCCTGCACGTGTGGTGGGGAGATTTTCCATCCCGCGTACGATGAAACTCGGATAAAAAATTCGCGGACCTCAAATTCTACTCTGGGTGAGAAGAAAAATTTGTGTAAAAAATCTAGGGGCAGATAAAATATGATATTATATACCGTACGTTAGAGACTTTTTATTTCTAAAGTTAGAAAACCGTTGGTCGGGAATATCTACGAATGGTTCAGCTGAACATTTTCAATGGACTCGCATGATGTACCCACTGGATCTACGCGATCTAATATTACCAGCTACTCTATGTATGTGTATACCATCCCAGAACTGGGTCATCGTCTCACTCAACTACTTCTGCGACTATGCGATGCCGCTTGTATGCATGTATATATATACATACCTATACACATCTGTAAATTATATGTATCTGTCATATAGTACATACCGCACCCTCACAAACGCTGATATGTCGTCGCCTACTCATGTGTACCTTGATATATGCTGTACCTAATATTCAGGTTTCTCCTCCCTCCTCCCCTTTCTATAATGAAGCACGCTGCTTTATAATTAGCACTTCACAGCCTTTGTCTCCCATCCCTCTTCTTTTTTTTCTTCCTTTTCTTCCTTATTCAATCTTGTCCGTAACACGGGGAAAAAATTTCTGCCGAGAAGATTTTATTCTTGTACGAAAATTTTTGTTCGATTGCAAAGTTATATATTTATTTATTTATTTATTCTCGCTTGAATTCTGAAATTTTCGAATTATCCCGGGGATGAGGTGATTTTTTTTAATTTTTCACCGGGTACAGGCGTGAGTGCGGGGTTTCGATCGCGCGTGTACGGTGCGATTTAC
Organism: Athalia rosae; assembly: GCF_917208135.1. Lineage (NCBI taxonomy): Eukaryota > Metazoa > Arthropoda > Insecta > Hymenoptera > Athaliidae > Athalia > Athalia rosae. Next base: position 16,943,955 of record NC_064026.1, read on the forward strand.
TCGTTATTATTACATGCAGGATTTAGACGAGTTGTTAAACGATCGCTATTAGGGTCAACGACTCCCTTCCACGCTAAGGCGTATGGAAAATGTAAAAGAGATGAGATGTGCACTTGAGAATTTCGACTTATATATCCACACCGACGTACGCGGTCGTATATACTTATGCAGCTACGCCTTTGATCTTATCCATCAGCGCGGAAGGTTTTATCGTCTGCTCGTGTAGCACAAAATTCGCGCAGGAACGAAGGAGTATCTCGAGTCTTTGAAATTATTCTCAGCTGATATATGTATGTATGTGTAGAAGGTTCTTTTCTTTTTTCTGTCTAAGGGCGTTGTGAATCCAAGGTTCGATTTATGAAGTAGCTCGAATGTGATTTGGTTTTCTTCCTCATGTATTAAAATACCTGTGTAAAATTTCCGTTTTATGCATGCGCTTTATGGATATACATGCGCGCGCGAATTGAATGTAAAATTTTTATTTCCCATTCGGATTCCTATACAGCTCGTTTCACCGGATAAAACTAGACACGTAAACAAACAGTCAACTAACTAACCTAATCTAACCTATTTTGGTCTCCCTTCGCACCGCATAATTTATTTCTGGACGTCGCAGGTTTCTGCCAAATAGGCCGAGCCATTGCTGAACTTTCGTTTATAGCCGCGCTAAAATTCCGCAAACCAGGAATTATTCGTTAAAACAATCGCAATACTTTAGCCGAGTTTAAAAATATTTTTACGGTCGATGTTCCGACACAGGACTCAATCGAATTAAGAAAGCACCCGCAACGCGTCTAAAGTTCAGGGTTAATCGATTAAGAAAAAGACTCGATCCGAACGATTACGATTCACGAAGACCGTTGCTTTTATTCCGCAGGTGGCACCGGAAGGGGTGAAGGTGAAGGTGGCACCGGTGACCTTCCCGGTGGGGGAGGAAGGCGCATCGGCGTCGCGGGGACCGGTGGAGGTGGTGGTCGTTCCCGGGACGAGCCACGTCGACATACTCTCAGCGGGGACCATCAACCGTCCCTCCATCATCAGCAGTTCAACTCTCAACTGCATCCGCTCCATCCTCATCATCTGCCTCCTCCACACGGACAGTACGGAGCGACTTCTAATCGACACGCAACCACCATGGACCTAGAGGTGCGTTCAAAATATACGTGAAAGATCGACTCGTTTTCATATGCAAGAAAAAAGGGAACGTTTTCAACACCGGTATTTTACAAGGTCAACTGTATTCCTACTTATCGATAAACAATTTTTTCCATTCAATTTTTTCATTTTCATTCGCTAATTTTTTCGGTGCACTTAAATATTCATGCATATTCTGCAGAGTTGTGATCGGCCTTGTTTATTTATGCGAGAGGTGACGGCGGAAAGAGCGACATTGGAAGATTGTGTATCTGGAAGGATTTCGATTAACGATTGATAGCTTTGGAATTGCGTGGGAAAATCTATGCGGAAATGACAGGATTGCGTTCGGAATCTGTAGAAGACCGAGCATGTTATTCGGCTGTCGTCTTCCGATCGAATAGTTGAAGATACATGATCAGATCGGACCGGAAGAGAAATGAAACGAGCTGTCATGAAATTTATACGTTTCCCGCTAGCACTACCGGACGATGAATATAAAATATCAACTCATATTCGCAGACCTTCTCGATCTTTTTTCTCATTTTTTTTTTTTTTTTTTTCCGTCTACCGCGTGTGTGAGAAGCCTGACAGCTGGTTGAAAATTGTCTCACGTATACAATTCTCTCGATGAAATAGCAAAATCCGTGAGCTGATGGGAATATTTACTGTATAGTTGAGCAAATGAAAAAGAAATATTCAACGAAGGGAAAATGGAATTAACGTTACGCCCAGCTCGTGTGTAGTATAGACTCAGGTGAAAGGAAGCCACGAAAGTAGGCTCTTTCGAACGCCTCAATTTAATCGGATCGATTTTTCGTCGATATCCTTCGATCGGGGTTTCAGCCCCTAACTTGTTCTACGAAAGGTACTGTAGCGACGTGCTGTTTTGTCGTATAAAACCGACTTTCGGAAATCCATTTCCTATAGGTAGATGATTCATTTCAGCGAATAGAAAATGATCAGGTGGTAGAACACTCTGCACCGAATATCCCGCAATTATGTGTTCAACAAATCACTGGAGTCTACAGCGGAAAAACGGGGAAAACGCGCGTTTTATTTACATACCTCAAATTGCGAAATATCTGATCGAATCAATAATTGCACTCCGTAAACGAGGTGAAGAGGGGCTTGGCGGCCGATAATCGATTCAATAATCGAGTCGATAATCGAGCAATCATCTATGTAACTAGGTCAAACTTGCCGCTCCTTGAGCCAGGCCTGCATATCAGGGTAGAAAAAAAAAGGTAAGGTGAGAGAAATCTAATTATCCCCCTGCGTGAACAGGGCAGAGGAGTAGCAATTTGCAACGATTCGAGTGGAAACGCGTTGAAAGCACTCGCGCTTGGTTCATTCGAAAATTGTATAGAGTTTGTGCATTTACAATATATATACGCCTCTTTTCGAATGTTCCACTCTTTACTTTTCACCTTCTTCCGTTGCTCGGGTTTCTAGTACCAAAAAATTCACCCCACGCGGGCCAGAATATACTTCCCGCAAGTCTGTTTACTCAGAAAGGAAAATAAACCTTCCCTCCAACGTGTATATCTAAGAAAACGTTGCAGGCAAATGGAATTGGAGGAGAGAAACGATGTTTCTACCGCTGAATGTAAACACCAATAGCTGAATTCTGTCAGTATCGAAAGAATCGAGTGGTTTTCCCGACGAGATAGCCCGGCGCTTCCAAATCTCAGCTCAATCTACTTCATTGTTAACTCTAATTTATTTTTCAATTTATCATTTGAAAGAGAATATACGCATTCGAGAATAACTCAAATTTGCACAAAAAAGTTAAATCATAACCATCACGATGAACGTGGAGAAATTTGTATATAACTAGCTGAAAGTATGCGCACCTATAATAATAGAAGTAGATATAATTGAATAATGATTATTGTTGTTTGTCAAGAAGTACAAGATACAAGTCAGTGATGAACATAATTTAATTATAAGTTTATATGTCCTACTTTTGGATTTTCCTTCCTCCAATTCAAAACTTGGCTATATCATTATGAATGTGGAGATGCTGCTGGTTTCTTTTTTCGACGCCATGTTTAATTACAATACCGGAATGCGTGTATATATTTTGAGCATCACTAATAAACCAAACATATTTAAACTCTTCCTTCTACAGTTTCTAATGTTTATTTATTTCTGTGTGTTTTCGTGTTCCTCGACAACAGATGGGGACCAAGTCAAGAAGGGGAAAGGTAATCCTGAAGTTCGAAGCATCTTTTCTTAAAGAAACCTAGAACTTTATCATCATTGTAATGTTCGTTGAATCATGCACCACGCACGACATGTATTTCGTATCTAATTCAACCGAGAATGCACATCTAGACGCGAATATCTTATTCAACGTTGAGCGAGTTTATGGAATTCCACTTGAAATTTTTAGACCACGCTCCCCCGTGGATACCCACCCCCCTCGTCAGCTATGCTGTTTGACGATGATCCGGGGATAATGTCCGAGGTTGAAACATCCAGCACAGGATTCCGTCGTGGTGGAAAACAACGAAGCAGTCTTCCCGTCGTCAGAACACCCAGCAAGACGCTCGAGCGTCCACTAGGTAACTTACGATCGGTCATATTCCACTTTTCATTCATAATGAATATGAATGAAGAGAACATTATTACTATCGTTCGATATCTGCGCAGAGGAATTCAGTTGGAATAGGTGTACGATAAGTGAATAGAAAATTAAATATCAAGAGAGGAATATTAATCGTCAATTTTACAGAAACTGTGTGACAAAGGTAACTTCAAAGTTCATTCTCATAGCGGTGTATCGCAAATTTATCGTAAATTTCTAATAAATAAATGTCAACTGTACATCTCTTAGAAATTGATATCTGTACTTACAATTAGATAATGCCCAGCTCACGTATTAAATAATTATTGCACTCATAGTTATCGCACAAATTCTCACTTTATCCCAAAATTAGAATCATGAGTATGCAACCTCGTTCCACGTTCTTGGTCCGTAAAATACAATCGAATCGTTGAAGAAAAAACATGACGATGCACCCCTCTTTCTTCTTCTTTTTCTTCTTCGTCTTCTTCATCTTCTTGTTATCATAAAAAAACATTCATCATCATTGGATAACCTCGAGTAGCGTTTGTGTACCCAATTAATGAATTGAGTAGCAGTTTGAAGCGATATCGAGATGTTTGATCTCTGACAAAACAATGAATTTCTGTGGGCGCATCCCTAGGACTGGTGTTCCTGCAGTACAGGAACGAAACGAAGCGGGCTCTACTACCGAACGAAATAACGAGCATAGACACAGTGAAAGCGCTATTTGTAAGGAGTTTCCCGAAGCAACTGACAATGGAGTACCTCGACAGCCCTCTCGTCAAGGTCTACATACACGACAGTAACAAAGACATGTTCTACGAGCTTGAGGACATGAGGTGAGCATCGTAATTATTAACTCATTGCAACTGTTAGTTTTATGAAAAGTCAGAGAATTACTAAAAAATCTTGTTCTATAATTTCATTCACAGGTCTCACCTGAGGGACATAAGAGACAGGAGTGTTCTCCGACTTTTCGAAAGCTCCGACGGAGTCGCCGGGATGCCAGGTCCTCTCGGAGCACCGGGAGGAGGCGGAGGACTTCCACCCCATTGGGAAGATCAGAGTTACTTTAGTGAACCAGAGTTTGACAGCGAGTACCAACACCAGCACGTTCACAAAAGCAAGGTAGGAAATTTCGTTGTACTGTCATGATAATAACAACATCGGAGATCGTTCAACCACTCGCTATTGTTTAGACTCGCGCAGATCTTAGTGTCGAAAAGTTTGAAGACTTTTTAGCATGAGACGATCAGGAGGTTTCGGTATGAAAAAAGATTGAAGTAGCGGGGTAAAGTAAGTTGGTGCAGGGTGATTAAAAATTCACAGAACATGATAACAATAACAATATACAATTAGTTTATTCGCTAAGTCTTATGTTATATTACACTGCTACTGTTACACAACTATGAAAATGAGTGTGTAGGCATGACTCGTGATGTATTCTTAAATTAAATCGATTCATAAATAAACCCTCTATAGATTTTGAGCTTGTCCGCGAGGAAAGCAGTAGCTCAATGCTAGAAACTACAATGCCAGAAAAGCGAAACTAACTCAGCAACGTTATTGATACTCGTAATCATTGTCGGCCTTGGAGCATAGAATACCGTGAAACGCGGCCCTCTGAGTATTATTATTGTACAAAAATTATCGACGAAAAATACGCTACTGGTTGTTATACTGCTTGCGCTAGTCCATGATGATTCCCGAAATCAACAGCCTCTGAGTGTCACTCACAATCAGCTGAAACAAAATAGCCACCAAGAAACAGCGAACGATGATTTGAAAGTTCGATGTCCTAAAATCCCTTGCACGTTTGCGCTGCCGGTAGATAAAGAGCACCGGAGTATAATTTTTTTGGTACGGATCTCCATCCCATGATAAGAGCTTTTTCGAACGGGTCTTCGGCACACCCGTCGCAGACCTCCATGACCTGTTTAACTTCGCCTTCGGCAGGTTCTCGTTCTTCGTCTTTCATTTTGTGAATCGGAAGTTCTAAGCCAAAGCTGGCTAATCCTGAGAAATAATTGTTGTCCAGTCCCTGGTTTCCACCGAGGAAAGTATCATCGAGTATCGATCCGTCAGCCAGCTGTACAAGGCCTCGTTTTTTCTTCTCGGAATCTCGTTTCTGAACTATCTTTGCTCCGAACGAAGCTGAAGACGCCGATGGCTCCTTTTCGTTCTTTTCGGAAGAAACAAAGGTAACCTTTGATGAAAAGAAAAGGAGGATGAAAAAAACGGATAAGAAGAAACAATTACCGATAGTTTGTCAGATCCTCGAGAGTCCGTAAGTCTCGGTTCGAATTTATCCCATCGATACCACAAAGATGACAAAAATTGTACCCCAAACTCGCGTATATAATTTTAGTTAGTTTTCATCATTTGATAAAAAAGAAAACCTACCGGCCTTACCTTGTCATGGACAACTTTGTCGCCATCAACTTCCCTCTTTGCAATAGATTTTTGCGCATCGGCATCTTCCGTATCGGCAGATTTTACCTCTCTCTTATAAATTGTCGGGTACTGACTCTCGAGATATGAGAATCCATTGTCGGATTGTCCTTGAATTTGAGAGATCTGGGATAATTGCGGTATTTGATTGCCAAAATACTGACTAGTCCTCAGAGGTAGTCCGCCGAGGGCGGATCCAAAACCTGTAACGGGTGGCGCAGGATTTGAGTCAGGATTAACGGGAGGAAGTAGTGGTTGGTACGACGTCTGAGGTTGGAGGATATTCGGGTGCCGAAGGGTCAGCCCATTTTGAGTTATTTGCAGCGGCGTACCCGTGTTGATCTTAACCTGGCAATTAAAATTATAATTAGAGAACGAACAGGGGATCACAAGAGATGCGAATAAATTCAGGACTCGACCCCCACCTGGTGGTTAATTTGTCCTCCAGTTAGGAAGGGACTTTGAGGAAGGGGTCGTCCGGTGACTGGAGCCTGAGTAGTCGTCGGTCTTGGAGTGTTGTTGCTGGTGTCATGTTCCCAGTGATGAGCGTGATGATGTTTGTGATCTTTGTGAGCTTTTCCAGCCGTCAAAGCGACACCGTACAGTTGAAGCATCGTAAGTTCGCCAAGATATCCACCCGAACCTGTGGAAATCGTCGCAGTTTATGATGATGATGATTTTCAAAAATTTATTACCATTCAAACTCACCGTCCGGAGCTTCGGAACCCTCCAAAAATCCTCCACCTAGTTGACGCTGTTCTTGGCCGGAAATAGCGATTCCACCTCCCTTGATAACGTGACCAACCAACTGGGTGCGGAAAAAAATCAACCATCAGCGTTCGCCCGGGGCACTCATGTCGTTAGATCGCCTTCCAAAACTCACCCTGTTGTTGAATCCGCGCCCGACTCGTTCGTCGTTGACCCATATCTGCCACTCTCCGGTTCTTCCGTTCCAACTTTGACAGGAGTGATACCACTTATTCAGTCTGAGGGGATAGTTCAGTCTGAATATGTTGTGACCGTCTATGTTTAACATGAAGTAAGAACTTCTCGCCGTATTTGCGATCCAGGCCAGTATGCCGCGGGGCTGACCATCGACTGTAATTCAATTTTTACGCTGGTATTAACCGGTCATCTTATCGTCTAGTTCCTCTCACTGACCCTCATCATCGACTGTCGAGAAAAACGCGGAATAATTCGTCTCACTTCGCTTTTGGAAAGAAATAAGGAAAGAGAAGAATAAAAAAAAAAAAAAAACGGCGCTGAGCAAAAGTCGTCTACTCATAAAACTCTTCGCACCTACTGCACCTTATGTTACACGTCGAAACTAACATTTATTACCTATGTACAAACTCGGGATAATCGAGTGTGAAAAATGGCCAACTTTCTATCGTTACAAAAAGATTATTCCACATCGGAATGCGTCCCAACGCGTGAATAGCGTGCGTGTTGATTTGATATTGAATAGTTGAGGAATGAACAGGCAACCCAAGTAATTATTCCCGTTGACATTAGAGCCAGGAAACGGTCGGTCGAATAAAAAGAGATTAGAATCCAGACGACACCGTATTGTCAGATCCACGTATAGGTATATCATTGAAATTGAGTTTCGTCGATTACGTTTATATTTATTTATTCTCATATAATTTCAGCAACATTTTTCATCCGAATGACCGTCACGCGCGTCCTGAGATATTTGACTGCTATTCATTTTTGGTTTATATAGATCTGCGAATTGTTGAGAATTTCTAAAATAAAATGCGTCTAGAATTTCGCTCGTTAGCCAGTCACCGCCTTACCACCTGCACGGCAGTAGGTACGTCGTGTCTTGTATATTTATATGTATAGGTAGGTATATATAACTATATATACAGCCTTAAATTTCACTCTACAAATCTCAAGGGAGGCGGTGGCTGCAACGTTGAAGTTTAAACACCGAGCTAACGATCGATAAATCTTTGTTTGTGTAGCTTTCATGCCCACAGTATACAGCTAAACTCAGAACTTCACGAACTATTCCCCACTTTTTCCGGCGCCGTTTTAATTAGCGAACCAGACGGCACTCAATTATTTCGCACCTTTTCCGCGTTTTAAGATCGCCCAATCTGCGTGATCACCAACGTGGATAGAAAAAGTAGTTTAGATTTAGGCCTTTCCCTTTTCGCACATTAATCTGTGAAAATCACGATCCAGTTTCCTTTTTGGACCAGAAATTGCCGTTTTCAAGTCAGCCCTGAAATTCCTTCGTCGTAGATTTATCGATACGCTCCGACGCCGATTTTTTTATGCACCGCCATTTTACGTAAACTGTATAAATAAACACTTGGGTTATACAATTTCTATTCCATTACAAAGCTAGCTGTCCCATTCAGGAATATCAATGCGTGTTAGTCGTTAAAGGTATTGCCCATGAACGTTAAGTCGTGTTTCACTCGGTCTAAATTAAACACGCACGCTGCGGGGATATTAACAACACTTTCCAATGACAACGATTCTCATTTTATCACCGGAACGATGTAGTTTATGCACCTTCGTTATTTTCCGATTTCCAAACGCTCACCGGACTGAAAAAGTCTTGACGATAAAAAATATATATAAATATATATATATTTATATTTATATTTATATATGTATATATATTTATATAAATTTTTTATCATCAAGACTTTTTCAGTCCGGTAAGCGTTTGGAAATACATATATATATATAAATTGGGTAGCCTCGTGCGACTAATCGAAAAATAACGACTATACGTCGTTATTTAAAATACTTTCGGTAAACTTCGGATGATATATACTTTTCACTTGCTAACTCATTTTTATATTTATCTTTATTATTATTATTATTATTATTATTATTATTATTATTATTATTATTATTATTATTATTATTATTATTATTATTATTATTATTATTATTATTATTATTATTATTATTATTATTATTATTATTATTATTATTATTGTTATTGTTATTGTTATTGTTATTGTTATTGTTATTGTTATTGTTATTATTATTATTATTATTATTATTATTATTATTATTATTATTATTATTATTATTATTATTATTATTATTATTATTATTATTATTATTATTATTATTATTATTATTATTATTATTATTATTATTATTATTATTATTATTATTATTATTATTATTATTATTATTATTATTATTATTATTATTATTATTATTATTATTATTATTATTATTATTATTATTATTATTATTATTATTATTATTATTATTATTATTATTATTATTATTATTATTATTATTATTATTATTATTATTATTATTATTATTATTATTATGTCTCACCTGCGTAAGAGAACAGAGGATGGTCGTTGCTGTGATTGTGGAATTTAGTCCACGCGCAAAGCGTGAATTCCTTCATGTCTGGTAGATCGATTTTGTAGTGAACATACTGCAAGAAGAACAAATCAAAATTCAAATCAAATCATCGATACCTACACTCTTATTTCGATAATCCGAAGCTATTAAATTTCATCCGTTCAAGTTTACGCGTGTGGCGCCGTCGTTGTTCCAACGAAAACAAAAGGGGGATGAAATTCGGCCGTAAAGTTCAACCCAATCAGTAATTCATTTCTATATGAACTCGCCACTCGTCGCGTGTTTGAACATTTGGGTAATTTCACCCCTCTCCACGGCGCAACTACATCGTGCAGAGGGTTAGTTGAGATCGCGTGATTCTTATCCGGCTGACTTTTATTCGCCTATAATTTGCGCTTTTTTCTGTTATCCGAGCCCCGCGACCGATCTCGCGGAAGATTATAATTGGACGAGCGGTACCGGAAATGACCAACTCGTGGCGACCTTTGACATTTAAACGTAAAGTTTGAATGCAACTTCCGGTGGATTTAAAAACCGTCTTCAGTCCTCCAATTGAACGGGGAATGCAGTGCCACGGAGGATAAAAATTATTCTCCCCTTTACACACTCCGGTCCAACGTGTTCAAATTGCTGAAAATTTTTCTCGCGAATGCAGTACAATACGTTCCATTAACGATCGCGTACCAAGGAACACGAGTATTCCGGTAGAGCGTTGAACTTGAGAAAGTGAGATTTGTGATTACGCGAACTGTGTATGCGCGTGCTACCTGTAGGCGTTCGTTGCTAAAAGAGGTGTAGGAATACGTACTGTATCTGTATAACCGTCGGCTCAGCAATCATTACGGCTCAGTGCAGTCTGCGTTAAAACCGTGGATAATTTCTTCTTCCTTATATTGCACTTATTACCAACGTACATATTTATTTATCCTATATAATTCGAGCGATCTTGGCTTTGTCCGTTTTACGGACACCGATCCCATTGCTTCATTCCAATCTTCCCTCCGCGCGATATCGATATATTTATATATTCTATCCGAAGAAAGAACGAGAAACTTTCACAGCGGCTCGCCAGACATTACCAACTTCCCCTGATTATTTTACGGTCTCCTTAGTACTTGCACCGTACATGCTCTCTACTTTGTCGTCGTTTCGTATAATTTATTATTATACACTAGTTCAAATTATCGAACGTAATGCCACGTCCTTGATGTCACGCGAATATTGTTAAGAGGGGGGCAATAATTCACTCGCTTATACACGAGATATTTATGCATACGTTTCGCCTATAAATTTACTACGATTCGTATCTGGGATTATATTGTTTTATGTCGTGCGTCGTGAAATTGTAGTTTTAAGGATCCGTGTACGCGGTTACGACATTGACGATAATCACACACCGTAGGTACCGCGCACTCTGTCGTTAATTAACGATGAATGACGTTGTCCCAGCCGAAAAACGTTCAACAAGCTAAACGAAAAAAGGGTCATTCGTACACCTACCGCGTGGCTGACGACGCGTACGTCGTTCAGTTTGAAGATAGTTGAGGAGACGGATCCAACTTCTACATACTTATACCTTAAAGTTAACGAGCTAAGATATGTTTTCTCCTACTTTCATTGAGAGCGGCGAATTTTTTGCTATAATATCCGAGAAGGCGGCAGAAACTTGCGCTCGAATCTTCTCAGCTAACCGCGAGGATGTAAAAATGCGTATACGTATGAATGATTTCAATACCAACAACTGCGGTTAGTTCGCTATTTCGTTTAAGCTGAACGCGTCCCGACGCAAAGTATGGCCGACTTCTCATCTGGGCACGGGAACTTTTACTTTCGTAGTAAAACCGACGGTAGCTCATGACAAATGCGACCGTGTGGACAACGAGGCGAAATATTGTTCGACGCACCTCGTATGGAAATTTAGTCTGCTTTTGAATCTCCATATAAATGTACGATTCGACTTGATCCTGAAAAGCGAAAACGATTTATCGGCCGTCAGTGGGCTCCGCGATACGCCGAGCGACACTGCGATGAAATTCCTCGCGTTATTAAATCCAAGCGGACGCGCCGATGAAAATGATCCGGTCATTGAAGGGGAAATGAACTGACCTATGAATCCGACTGCATAACGCCAACGATCAACGTAAAAGTGATAGCCGAAAAAATTAGATACCGTACACGGCGGCATTCAAGATCCGCCAAGTACCGCGAATAATTATAACTTCGATTACTTGCACGTATATTGCGCAAATATGAATATAAATAGTTGGTTAATAGTGCATCTGAACGTACATACTTTGATGAGGAGAATTAAGGCTATCCATGCGGTATAAATGCCGCACCTTTCGAAACGCCGTGATAAATATTTCGCATCGGAATCTCATAAGAATAACAATTTCTCCAGTTATATGTTCTCCGAAATTTCCTTTTATTTTTCTACGCGTGGAATTTGCGATAATAACTGAAAAAGAAGCGTATAACAAGGTGTGTATACCAGCGAATTCGTTAGCCCCGAGGAAACCGAAAAATGATGTCCCCATTTCTTTTCTCTTTTTTCAAACAAAGCAAGCGGGGCATATGATTTGTCGGGGGATGTTAATCAACCGCAAACATTAATTAACGTATCTGACAGAGCCCGGAGCTAATCAGTTTTCAGTTCTTTATGATGTATGAAAAACTGGAAAGTTGCCCTTTCAAACGAAAAAGAAGAACCGTACGAACACCCGCGGGTTATTTAAAAATCGCTCACGATTCTCTGCGGGCGTAGCGCGGCTAAATGTGATTAATATGAAATGCGCTCTTCAAAGTTTCGCTACGAAGATCAATGCGGAAATCAGCTACAAATCAAATTTGGAAAAATTGAAAAGAAAAGAAAGAAAGAGAAAACATGTACGATAACGAACCTCGAAATAGAGCTGCTGATTCATCGCTACTTTGTACAGTGCGCACTGATCCTGTTCCTGTTGAGCGAGATGATGAGACGACGGTATCGAAGATTGTTCCAGTGAATATTGAAGGTGTGGAGATTCGTCGTAAATCGCAGCCTCCTGTTGTAGCAGACTAGACCTCGTGTGCGAAGGAATGACGGGCCTCCAGTCGGAAGACCCTGCCAACGCCGTTGAAAACAGAGTGCAAAAAAGTAGCACCATTTTGTTCCGCATCTCAGCACCTGCAGCCGAAGGTTGAGGACGATATCTGAAAGATGGAAACAATCGCGTCAGTTATTTATTAATTATTATTTTTTTTTTCCACTCCACCCATTTCTCGTCTCGCGCAGACGATATCCGCACGCGATGATCGGATATTTGTGAAACTCACGTTCGGCTGCATGCGTATTTTGAAGAGAAAAAAGTAAAATAGAAGAAAAAAAAACAATAGCACGCGGAGTGAATCAGTTCAAATAATTGCGCAATGCTTAGGGTGCGTGAAAGATTACTCAACTATACATAACGTATAACGTCTTGCATGAGGAATAAGTATTATACACGTACATATAGAACGTATATCGTAACGCGGGGAAAAACTCGAGAGTGCCGAATGTTGCCTTTACGTTATAACCTTATTCGCGTATAAGGCAACGCGAAACAAGTTCCCGACTACGATTCCTACTCACTATTACTGCTTACGGATCTTTTTATTACGTCACTTCGATACTCGCTCTTCGCACATCGACGTTATCATAACTCTGTAGCTAACTAAAGGTGCTTTCTCTCACCCCGCGAATACGAACTCGGCTCAGCCGTTTCCCTCGATGATAAATTTTCGAAACGTTAATATCGTCCTTCTTTTTATTGAGAAAATCCCATCGCCATTTATTGCGGCCGCAAGGCAGAAGGCATCAATGGGAGATAATTAACCGAAGATTAATAAGAATTTAAGCCACTTTCGTTTTCTCTGCAGCGAAACATGCATGATGGACACATGATACCTTTTTCGTTACGTAAGTGTGACGGAAGCGAAACGAGAAAGGAAACACAACGTCCACGCTATAGGTATAGCTACAACGCAGAGACTGACTTTCGGGAGTACCGAAGCTGGTTGATTGAAAAAAAGAAATCTTGTTATAGGGATAACTCTGCACGCCCGGATCACGTGGTTGCCAGCCATTGTTTTTCCGAGCGAAGTGCGCGCTACGTATTATGTAAAAAAACAATTCATAATTACTAATGCCGCTGTAAAATAGGACGCTGTACTCTTACGAAAAATTTTACCCCAATCGCGGTACAGGTAGAAAAAAATTTCTCAGCTTCCTGTCGGTCGCCGCTAATTCACATACCGTGAATCTTACGTGTGCGTATTTCTAGTCGGTATCTCAGTAGAGATTGTAGGTAGATCTGGGTTGCGGAAACGTATGTACGCAACGATAAACATACTAATTCTTTGAAATCCTCATGTATTTTAGCTCGTTTTTCTCGAACGTCGGATATCGAAAAACTTGACATTTTTCGTCCACTATTAAAAAATTGAAAAATTGGTCGATTCTCACGATATTCGTACGGCTGGTGATATTGAATGATATTTAATCTGCGTTCAGCTGCAATCGCTTCGTATGAATTCACGGGTTTGCAGAAACGAATTCAATAATTTACAAATCAATAGCCGATACAGCTTTAATCCATTTATCGTTAACATGAAAATGTGGCAACGGACACCGGTTCATATCGGCGTACATACCTACGTATGTCCGCAATGCGGGGCAACGTTGGTGAAATATACCTAATTATTCGAGTGTGATAGTGGAAGCCAATATTAGCCGTACCATGGATGTTAAAATGAACAGCACTGATCCGCCAAATTATCCTTGTTACGTTGCAAATATAATACCCCGAAACAATCGCAGGCAATGCAAACCGCATTTGGAAGCGGAAAAAAAAAAAAGAAAGAAAAAGGTACAGGTATGTCAAAAGCGATGGTTTCGTTATCGCGTGCGCGAGTAACAAAATACTCAATTAATTACTATTCACTCGCGTCGTAATTAATACACCGGATACGCCGCGGCACAGGCTTCCGAAGAAAACATACCACTGCCTTTCATTGTTTTATCTCTGCAGTTTGTAACGAGCTGCCGATAAACAAAACGGAAACCTTTCACCGCGTGGCTGATATATCCCATTCGATCAAAAACTTCCCAGAAAAATTAGCGACCCAATTCGACTCGAATGACAACTCCGTTCGTTGCATGAAATTCTCTCGATATTGCGTATTGGATAATGGAAAATATTATTTGGGGAAAATAGGAGAAAAATATTCAAAAATATGCGGAAAAAAGTTCAACTCGGTTCGGCATATCTCCGGTCGCAAACGAATCGCATGTATTCGGGGAAACGGTGAATGGGGAGATTTTGAGGGATCGAGTGACGCGATGGTGAGAAACTTACCCCGCGGTAAAATGAGACGACGGCAAAGCCGTCAAAAGAAATATTTACAAGATACGTCCTCACGTCGTCTGGACGAAAAGACAACTGCCTATTGCCTCCGCGTGGAATACGCCTGGTAAACTTCCTGCGGAGAACCGACACCTCCTTCTCCCTTCTCTCGACTCCCTACCCACCCTACCGTCCCCATTTTTGGTCCCCCTACCCCTAGGGTCCAGACACCGGACAGAATCTTTCCTCTTCTTCTTTTTATCATTTGTCATCATTTGCGCCTGTGTTGGTCCACGCGACGTAATTAATCGATCCAATAACGATCGCGTGGATCGGAGATTCAAGAATTCTGCGATCCTCCAAAAAGTGAATGTCCAACGACCGATGCGAGATATCCGATCAGAGATTATTAATCAGCGTTTCACGAGTTGATCAACCGTTTTTTGGTGCACGGAACTCGCATTCTCGACCCGAAAATCTGGCAGTACACCTGACTTCCCTTCTTTCTATCCAAAAATCCGAAATTATTTTATTCCCAGTCCAATCGCCGTGACATCAGCCGATGATCCTACGGTCGGGCGTTCTTTCGCATGTTATAGACTCGGTGAAATAAGAAGGTGGCGAGAGATTATAACGTATGCGTGTGCCGAATGACTCGACAAATGCTTTCACTTTGGTAGCGAACGTGAACGCGCTCGCACATGTTGAGCCCAAGTTATGACGAGCCGAAGAAATACACACCTTCGGGGTCTAATCGAGATGAAATTGGAGCGGAATTCACGCCGTCCGCTGTACCAGCGAGAGTGAAATAGGAACATTTCAATATCTCGATTTCATCGGAGACAGAAATCCCCAGAATGCCATTTTTCGTTTCTCAATTCTGTTGTTAGACCGATGGCTATTCCACACTCGGATCGGGGAACGGATTGAAAGGTTCACCGATATTTGGCGGCGGTGACGTAAATTAATCGCAGGCAACACGGATTTCTGGATCGATTTCGTATGTGGCCAGATTTAATCTGAACGACGTCAGAGGTGCGCAAGAGTACCTCATTGACTTGTATAGGTTAGGTTAGGTCGATTCGGGTACCGTGAATTTATCGGTACCTATTCGAACCCGCTCTAAGTCGTAAATCTATGAAGTATGGAAGGCATAATGGAACGAACTCATCGACCTTGTACGATGAATTCAATTACCCTGGGAACCAACGATCGACGAAACTCCCTAGAAAGTTTTACTTGGAACGCGGGATCACCGCGTCCGCTGAAACCGATTCACGACGAATGATTCTACTGTAGAAATTTATTGCGCTAGCATAGCCGAATAACACGAGGATAATGATCCAAAGATTCTTTTTTACGGAGAAGAAACTTCTCAAATCAACGATATGTTATACGAAAGCACTCAAAAAAGTCCCCTGAGCTTTTGTCAGTGAAATTCTTTGACGAAATATCGAGCGACGGTAGATTTTGGTTCGACAAGAAATTCGTTCAGAAACTCTCTTATTTGATACGGGCATCGATTCCGCAACGTCGAAGAACGTATTTCTAAATAACGTTCTAACAAACAGTGAACTAATACATCACAGGTTTCGCGAGACCATTGTCACATCGGACTTCTGATTGGCCTGTGTCGATTCGATTACGCAATAACATTCTTTCGCAGCTATTTTAATAATTTCCGGGAATTTTCTCGGCGATCGATTTCAGATCGATAAGCATTTCAGTACCTGTAACATATACCCGCGATTCCGACGGATTATTATTGAAAATCGATATTACCCACATTGATTCTTTTTCATCGGAATTCTCGAGGCTCTGGTAATGCCAATTACGTTTGATATCTTTGCGAAATAAATACTGGCATAATCAACACGTATACACCTGTGCAGCATACATATCTCATGCCTCTGCACATTGCGTCATTTCGTTTTATTTTATTTTATTTTATTTTATTTTATTTTATTTTTTTTTGTCTTAATCAACTCACTCGCCTCGCCGCCCCTTTCGATGTCCCGATTACTTCGCGATTCGATCGGCGTGAATAATATAGCGGAGAAACCGTGCACTCTGAAGAGAAGAAAAAAAAAACGAAAAACAAACAGGAACACCGCTGAAAATTTGACCAATCAGATTGTACCTGTGCGATAATCGTTTCACTCCATTGTTAGTTACTAATGGACGGTAGAATGTAATGGAAAGAAAAAAAATTCATCCATTCTCGATTCGCATGTTGTTCGACAAACATATACTATAGATCAACGTTTGACCCACGGGCGAACCGACGACCTTCGTTGTCAGTCGCAAGGTTGACGCTCGCACAATTTTTGCTGATTTACAGAGCGGATTAAGCAATCGACACGCCCATTATCGACGAATAAAATATAAGTACGGAATGTGAAAATAAATAACAACCTACGCCCGCAATAAGAATGAAAGAAGTTGAATACATAAAATGAAAAGTTTGCGGATTTCCATCAGCTGCGACCCCTGAACTTATTTCTGGCACCCTCGAAATACATCGTTAAACATGGAAATTGAATTCTTCAGAAATCGAGTTCCTTTGATTACAATCGTACAGTTTTTTGAGCTTCGTTTTTTCACATGATTGTAAAAAAAGACTTAATTTCTCAATGTGTATACCTGTCTCCGCCGACACCCCCGGATAATCGATTTTCACATAAACTTCTTCTTCGCCGGAAATATCTTTGAATGTAATTTTGTTTTTTTCCGTTTCAGGTGAGTCTCGTCAGTCGGGTGTCGATATTTCCATTTTGTACCGCTTCACCAGAAGAGAGTTCGGTGAGCGTTTTCTTTTCAAGTCTCTCCTCCACGTCCTCGTAGTTACGAGTATAAACGCTATCGTCGCGTTGCAACGCGACGATACAGTCCGTATATCCCACCCCGGTAATCGTATCCGGGCTCGCTCCACGAGCGATATGTATTTAAAGGAAAAAAATCATCTCTTATGAGGATTTCCCTCTCGTTCCTCAACTTCACTTCGATTCCAACACATCCATATACAGGTAACTGCGAACCGGACAACAGAAGTCCGCAAACGTAACCACGTCGAACGCCGAGTCGAACAGCCGCTTCCGAGATTTCGCCACATACTTTACTCACGTATTATAATGCGCGACGAAAAATAACGATCTGCTTCATCCGGTTGTTATTAGGTCCGCGATTGGCCGGACATTATTTCATCGATCCGTCAGATCGGTTCCAATTTTTCTAATCTTCGTTTTCCGTCCGGTATTAACTGGGCATCGGATGCCCGCAGTTTCTAATCGTAGGGAACGCTAGTCTATAATGTCTGGCTATTTGTAAACTAGTTAGCCAGAATTGGATAATTTTAATTCACAGTGTTCCGAAGGAATAAGAGCTTCCTTCTCAATGCATCGTATAAGTCCTTTCCATTGTCATTTGGCTGACCGCCCACATCGGGTGTAGAACAGAAAACGACCACGCCTTTCCATTCTGCGGAGAAATGGTCAGACTGTACGAACTTAGTGTACATTTAATGCAACAAGCAAAGCGCATCGTCAAACACTTGCCTTCTCGATGACTTTGAAACTTTCATTCCGCTCCTGTAAACCGCGTATAGCCATAGCGGTCAAAAGCGTCCAACATATAATTATATTACTTTGCTAAAAAAGTTTCTTGAAAATATTGTCAAGGTCGATGTGCGGCGGATAAAGAGGTGCTGCAAAAACTTGAGAGAAGAAAAAAAAGAACGAAAAATAATGGAAAGGGTGAAAAACTATAGAAGCGAATACACGTGAGAAATCGTCGAGCATGAATTTTATATCGCGAAGCAATTGACCGCCATCTGGTCGTTATATGTTAGTAATTCTATACTACGAGGTCTGCCACTATATAACACGTAGTCGCCTTGCACTTGATATTCATGCATCACAAACAGCACCTCTGCAACGTCAACCAAGCGGGTCGACCCGGCAACCCGTTCGATCACAGATCGTGATATTTTTAGGAATCAGTACTTGTCATTCCCATATCTCTACAATCTCCGCTCGAATTCCGCCATCTTCTAAAATATTTTTTACTCGTTTTGGCTGGTATCCTTTCCTATCCTATCGCATCCTTTTACTTTTCTTGCTCTCTGTGGTATCCGAAGTGTAATCTTCTTCCAATCGTACAATGGATGGATGTTACCAAAGTTACTTACGCTCGCTATTTTCGGGCCGTTTTTAGTCGGTTGTTCTGCACGATCTTAGTTTCCTCTCACCATAGGTTATAATTATGTACTTTCAACCTAGACACACATTAGGGGATTCGTGCCCGCCCAGGAATAATGGCATGCGCCGTTTTACCCTCACACCGGTTCAACCTAGTGAACGACGCGCGACGTGCCGTAAGAGCTTTCACCTTCTCTACAACTTCCGATTTTTAAGCGCCTCGCAGATAGCGTTGAAAAACAGCGGCCCAGTTCAGTCCACCGTAACGATTCACCGACATTACTTTTTGACGGTCATGTAGCTAAAAGCCGTACTCCGTTTCTATGAAAAAAGATTTTCATAGCCAGTATAATTAGATTTTTTAAAGAGCGTCACCGTCAAATAAATGAAGCGGAAAAAGAAGCGTCGTAAAAAAACAATGTCACAGAATTTTTATACGTACGTCCACTCCGTTTTAATTACTTCATTTTACCGGGTTGATGCTCCAAACATTTCAATTACCGGTTTTCTCGAGACTCGTAGCGTAATTGCGGCGAACGCCCGGAGGTCTGCTCAACTCCTTTTACAGCACAGAAACTGTCCCTTTCGCCGAGAGGGAACCGTAAGCGTTATGAGTATACATATAACGCTGCGAAATGACGGACATAATTTATACATATACATCTTCACCGCAGACTCTGCGGAAGCCTCGTTCGTGAAAAATCGCCAGATTCAACCGGTAGGAAAGAAAAGCAAATCACGGATCGTGATCGTTCTGGTTATTCCGTTAACAGAACTTTCCTTTAAAACGTACATCGTTCCGTCGATAAAAAAGGAAGGGAATATAGCCTACCCGGTCATTTTTTTCGTTTTCTTCCTTCGCCCCCTTTTTTCCTGCTATCCTTGTTAGGTGCGCCGGAAGCACACCTAAGAAAAAGTTTGATCCAGGGTTAAGTGTATGTGTACAGGAGGGTTTATACGCTGGTAACAGATCATCCCTGGTAAAACTTCTTTTTTTTTCTTTATTTTTTTCTGGAAGACTGCTCGGAGCTCTATCTTAATTTTTCCATTTCACGTTCGGCGATTCGAATTGCTTCGGAATGAATCGGTTCTAAGATTACTTGAGAACTTTAATTTACCGCGAATTGTTGGTCGTTTGTTATATATTCTGTTTTGCAGATAAAACTCGGATGTCAATCCCTGCGGGACTTTCTTTGTAACCTATATTTCGATTATAGCTGATTTTTTGGGTAGAGAGAAAAAAATTTCTAGAAATCGAACAAATCCTGCAGGCGTAAATCAGAGGCAAGAAAACAACATAAACGGGGAGCTCGAGGATCAGGTGTACGCACCTTAAGGCTCAGAGGATAAAATCAAGAAAAAATAGAACTGTGGGGCACTTATTGCACAACTCGATGCCTAAGGACAAACCGCTCATTTTTAACCCACTTAGGTTCCGTGGGTCTTTGTGTGGCGAAATACTGGAATATACCGAGTGGATATACCGATATATTTATCGGACTCTGCGCTTCAAGATTATCGTTGGCTTATTATACTTACTCACAGTCAAATACTCCGCTTAACTATCATTGATTAGCGAACATCAGGGCCAGCTGTAAAAGCGTAGGGAACACGAGGCGGATTGTATGTTTCATTTTATTGTACTAGAAATAAATTCTTCGGACAGATACGGGAAAAAATACCGCGCCCTTTCTCTCGACCGAACTCGTCCTCCCAAATAATTTATTACTCACACTGTGCGGTCTGAAACACGCGCTTCATACTCCCGAGTTCACAGAACCCGGGATATTATCGTAATTGATTTTCCATGCATCGCGATCCCGACGAGTACGTTCGCTTGAAAATTCCTGCCCCCGGGAACAAAGGAGTTTTTTGGGGATTTGTAAAAATTCACGATACTGAAAATCGTGGGTACGTTAAGTACGGATACCTCGTGTACGCAGATGGCTTTCCGGGTTGTGTAATCTATGTAGATCCTAAATCGGAGATTGTTATAATGTGGCACCGTAACGATGGATTATGCAAACTAAACCTGATCCCGATTATGGCTGATAAACGTGTGAACGATCACGTAATGCGTGAAATTGGATCACAAGTATATTGTACGCATTGTTATGTAGCTTAAATTTTGCTCCAATAATTTTCATTCCATTAAATACAAGAATTTAAAAGGCGATCCCTGGATTTAGACCCCACTCGTGAATCGGTAGGCCCGCGTAAAACTAGATGAAATAAAAAAGATTCTAGACAGATGTTGAAATCAATTATGATTTCTGAATTCACGTCTTATCGTGTCAACAGCGCGCGCAGATGAATTACGATTTCCAATCGATAACGATCTATCGCCTTTCGATTTCTTAACTGGAACCGTGCAATTTGAAGCTAAATCGGTATGTACGATTCTCCAAATGTATTATTCACGTTGAATGATAACGAAAGTGAATCATAATTCGCCGTCGTTATGCGCGCCCACGGGGTTGACTCCGCCACGACGGTTTTTTACCCGTGAAAAAACCTATTCGACTAAACGATTTCCGATCGACGGTACGCCGCTAACTAATTGGCTAGAGTTATTGGAATTTGAGCAGATTAAATGACGACGACAAAATCACCGTATCTGAGACAAAATTATAGATAGAAACTAACGGTGTTTCGGTGAAAGTCATCCGACCAGACCACACAAGCGGGCGATCACGTGGAGAATTTTCGCTGCCAGTTTTACGTATGAAATCTAAACGAAATCTCGTATTTTCGAAAACTATTCACAAAATGATCGAGGAAAGACATATTTGAATCGTTTGGTAATGTACCCATTATAGCAGTCGTAGGGGAGACCGGGGCAAGTTGGAGACGTTAAGCTTCAAGTGCGGTTTTTTAATCGATTGTAAGCGAATTTCAAAATCTGTTGGTATTTTTCAAAAGTATGAGATGTTAGCTATTAAAAAAAAAATTGACATTGAATTCGGTCATTCACAAACTACGTAATTTCCATTTTTCCGAAATTCTGCAAATTCGTCAACTTGCCCCGACCACGGGGCAAGTTGACGAATATTAGATTTTGGTTTAATGGGCCTAAAAAAATACTTTTTTCGTCAAAATATACTTCAGTTTATTCAAATCCATAAAAGATATGAAAATACAAATACGCATAGTTTATGTAGTTTAGCTTAGATATACATATACTGATAATTAACACTGGTCGCAAACGAACTGAGCTGCTCCTTCGACATTAGAACATGCCAACATTGAATCGTGAATAAATTTATTCATTTATTCATTTATCAATTTATTCAATGAGCTGCACAATCGTATGTAGCCTAAATATCGATTAACTAAACAACATGCAAAGATCTCGATAAGGACGATCCGTCAACTTGCCCCCACCATCTTGCCCCATTTGCCACTATTTGCAAAAAAAGAACCCCACAAAAAGTACATTGGTGAAAATTCGGAGATTCTATCATCTCTAGGATCTATATGCGTATAGAAATAAAGTATTAATTCACAAGTCCGATCTTGCTTATCTGTAGTTGTGTACAACTATTTTCTTGAGCTCCAGATATTACTTCGCACACGTCTGAAACCACAATGCCTCCGTAAAAAAGCCGGATGACCTTGCCACGCTAGCTATATCGCAAATATTACTGCGTAGAAGAGTGTTTAACACTTTTTGATAACTTACCCGGCGCTATCTGTCAAAATATTCTAAAAACAATCAATTCGTCATCTTGCCCCAGCCTCCAACTTGCCCCGGTTTCCCCTACATTGAATTAACACGTGTATGAAATGTGTAATAAGTGTGTCGTAGTTGAATCGATAAGAAAGCGAAAGTAGGGGGAAAAAATTGCGTTTTAAAACATGATATTAGTAGGTAGTTTTATCGTTTAACACATCACTCTTCCTTTCATTCTTATTTTTTCCGCCACTTGACTGAGTTTAATTCCAGGGATCAAAGAACCTTTGATAAAGCGTGTTTCCTTCATCGGGTAACGACCACTGCATCTACTGAAAATATCTTTGATCGTTTCAATTTTACCCTCATAATTACTGACGCTGAAAAGACCAAGCAAAAAGTGATTGAAAATTTCAATAGCTCCTCTCGTGTCATGCGGGAGGTGGTCTCCCATTCTCCGCTAAGGAACACGACAGTTTGCTTTTTAAATTGAATACGACGTACGACGATCTATCGAATAAACTTCCCTTGTGAGCGCAACAGAAATACAAGTAGTAAAGCTATCGACTGTTCCGCGCAATCGGTGGCACGAATCGCCCCCTTTTTCATTGTATTGCGATATAACACCTAACAAAGGATCAGCCAAATTCCACGATATGAATTGCGTGTCTGTTTGCTCGCCGTATAGTAGAGAAAGACGGAAGTCAAACACTGACATTGACAGTTTTTTAGCGGTGGGCTTTTAATTTTGCCTGCTGGAGAAGTGCGAAAAACGCTTTGTGAACCGGATTATGAAATTATATTTTGAAATTATTGATCCTCTGTTGGGAAAAAATTGTCCACTTGACCTGGAAAAAATTCAAAGGACATAGTCATGACCGACGGTGAATGAAATCAAAGTAATCTGATGATAAAACTCTTTGCATAATTTGAACTTTCTAAAATTAGTCTAATGCTCGTAGGGGACACCTAATCTATGAGCAGAGTCATCGCAATCCGAGTCAACGAAAAAAGACCATTTCCTTAATATCCAATGAGCTATGTATGCTCCGGGACTATCTTGATATTAATTCAGCTAGCCCAGTGTCGCGTGTGAAAGTATAATCTTTATTACTATCTAAGACGACCACTTTCACATTGATCGATTAGCATCTCCTCAAAATGTCGTGTGTGTTGTTTCTGTGTATAAATTTTGACGAAATAGGTGGTAAACGTAGAGCAGAGAATTTTCTCTAAGCGTCTTTGGAAACCCATATCAATTCTATGACGTTATATTTTTCATGGATTTTCTGCTTGTTCTCTACGTTAACATAACGGTTCCAGTATCACTTCCCGCGCGATAAATGACTCAACCTCGACAACTCATCTTTCGTGCGGAGAATGAAAAAGAAATTCAATCTCCATTCGTGCAGTGTAGTTGCTGTTGTTATTCTTCTTAAAATTACCCATTGCGTTCAAGTAAAATCTCAGCAATGATCGGCAATTTCATTCGCCCACGGGCACTTCGAGAGTTCACATTTTGGTATCTGACCTTCATAGTAGCGGTACACCGTGATCTTGGGAAGTGCAATGGAGAGTCTTATTTTGGCATACAACTGCAGCGTGTCAAGGTCAAGAATAATTACGTCGTAGCTATTTCAAGAGTTTAACATCTGATCCCGAAAAAAAGGAAAGAAAAAGCAAAATAATAAGCCACTGCGACGTAGCGACGTGAAAGAAATCTTATTATTCGATATAAGCGCATTAGGAATGACAAGGGTTTTTATCAAATAGGTATATTTTATTCAGGTATCGAGTTACCAGAATAATCGAAGATTATAATTTATTATTTACATTTCTAAATCTACGTTGACATAGAAACTAAAAACTTGGAGGTCTATTTCGGCCTAATTGCAGTCCTTGGTAAACATTTGTACGTATGTAACTCTAGCGGCCACTGGAACGAAGATTCGTCTCCAGGAACCCCCAACTTCGAACATTTTCGATAAGGTTGGTCTTCGTACTTTCACCGTCGGAGGCGAAGGCGAGTCATATTTCATTAACTTCCCTCTTCCCGTAGTTTCAAGAATAGAGGAAGAACTCGTGTGAATCTGGCCTCGTTGAAGGTGATCTTGACGACCTCAAAAACAAAGGAAAAAACCCTTCGACTCGATCCTCCGTTTAAAAATTACCGCAAGTACTTTTTGCATTCTTCAAAATTGCTCCACCGAACACCTTCACGGGTGTTCGCGTCCACGATATCAGCATCTGAGACCCCCCAATGAAAGGACTACCTCTTCCGATCTCACAATGACCATAAGTCAAGTAGATCAACCTCAAACCCAAACCTTCATCGCGATCCTTTTGCCTGGCTTCTTCAACCCTCGGCGTCATTCTTCGCCCTAAACTTACGCCGCTCAAGTTACCCCAAAGATCTCTCCTTCTGATCCTGTGGTTGATTTTAAGAGCTATGGAGGGGCGTCCGTTCCCGTTTCTACTCGGGAAATCCTCGCCAAATATACGTCGGTCTCCCAGGTACTCGTTTAAAGTAGAATCGAAGGTCGCCTCCTGTTTTTCATTGACGATTCTTTTCGGGAAGAAATTTTCTATCGGATTTTCACCGCGCGTTAAATCGGATTGCAAAGGATAATTTTCGTCGCTTCTTCGTATTTCGTAGGGTGATGCGGACGGCTGCGATCCGACCCCGATCCCTCCTAGATCGGTAAGACGACTCGTGGGTCCCGTGGGAATCCGTGAATCGTACGATAACAGCGGGCTAAATTTTCCCCGAGCGTAATAACCCTTTGAACTATGAAACGCTGACGCCAAAACAAGGTTGAAACCCAACACCGCACCCTCTATACCCTCTTCCAAGCCCTTGTCAAAATCCGTATATTCCTGGCCCACAACGATATCGCCGCCGCTAGGTATCACGTGACCGATTAACTGGAAGGATTTCAGAAGATTAAACTCTCAATTTTCTTTCACAGCTTTTTAAAAGCAATTCCAAGAGTTACTGAGCGAGTTACTTTCGAATAGCTACACCCAGGCCATCTAATGTAAGATCTTTGAAACTGTATTAAAGTTGGAGGTTGTTGATAAAGTTTGCTATTTTATCACCTCTTACTTATCGTTGGTAATTTATATACGGGATGTCTGTGAAAAGTCAAGCTATCACCGGGTAATTGAGAAATCAACAGACCTGTGCCGCATACCCTTCGACTTCCTTCCGTCCATCGATCCAAAGTGCGTAACGACCAAATTCATTCTCCCAACTCTGACAGATGTGGTACCAACGATCCTCTTCCAGATGGGTCGGGTGCGCCATTATCTCAGATTTTCCGATTTCAAGGTGCACGCTCCTTCCAAAAGGTGATATCCACGATCTGACCAGACGTTCCTCTTCATTCTCTACAATCATTCCAATCAATGATTAGCAAAAATCGGTATAATACGTGCGATCGACATTGATCGGACAAGAAAGATACCACCTCGTACGTCTGGAGGTGTGTCTCGACCTCGCCGTTCAAGTTCAATTGGCTCGGCGCTTCGAAAAAACGAAACAGGCATTCCGTTCTTGCGCGTAACTACATGATTTGGTGATCGATCTTGACCAAGGTCTGTCTCTCTTTCAACGATCATTTACGGTTCAAACCGGACCCAGAAGGGTCATGGGACCCTATTTGTTAAAACCGCTCCATTCCTCTTTCGGAGTCATGACGCATGATTTTGGGGTAGAACTGACCTCGTCCTTTAATTTTTTTTTTTTTTTTGTTCCTTTCTAATACCAGGCAAAATTCGTTTCCTGCATCTAATTTTTAAAACGCTGAACGAGGTAGCCTCTTGCCACTCAGGCATGAAATATACGTAATCGTTGCAATTTTTTAGACCGAAATTCGAAGTTCTGTAGGCCTTTGAAAAATCGATCATCCTGAAAATTTATACTTACTGGAGTATGAGAGTATCGAGTGGGAGTACGTCAGGTTCGTGGACTTGACCCAGAGGCAGAAGGTGAACTCTTCAATTTCTGGAACTGGAAGTTCCCATCGTAAAAACTGGAATCATAAAATTATGGCAATTCTGAATCGATCGATGACTGCGATTCATTTTTTTAACTCTTGCATAAATTTAGAGTTTACAATTCGATGGTATACTTATGAATGTTTCTTGTTTAGCTCAACTGACGTGATCTCGGTTTAGTAAAATTGCTTTCTATAAAATAAATAAGTGAAATATGACGATCATATACCTATACACAACCCGTGGTACATTCATAATTCGTATAAAATTATAGATTGCATAATAATTTTTACTTGAACCAGATAAAAAAGGTAACGGCAGGCGTAACACATAACACGCGTTATGCGTTATTATTTCACAATTTCATTCTACAGCCACTTTTCATACTATACTTGAACCACATCCTCAGATGATAATCTGCCTATACAATTACAGGACCTGCAAGTTTTACAAAGTATCTCATTCGAGAATCGCGTGCACGTGAATTTGAATTTTAAAATAGGCGAGCACATGACATATCCCGTGACATATATACTATCCGCGGTAAAAATAAGGTACGTCGTTTACCGAAGATCCTAGACCGAGAAACCTTAGCGAATTTCAAACAGTCCTCCAAATTTACTCACTTGTATATAGCCCCTCTGAGTAAACAGCACCTTATGCATCGGCGTTTCGTTGATCCTTCGAGACGTCCTAATTCCCCCACCAATATCGTTGTATTGCCCTAAGGCCGATTGCGGACCAAAAGCTGTCTGCATCCACAACAGCACAAAAAGTCCAGAGGAGAACTCAAACTTTCTCATTTCTACGACGTTTCTTTTTATTTTTTTGTTTTTATTTTTTTTTTTTTCTTTCAATTCACGTTCCTTGTCATTCAACGATATCGTTGAATTCTAGTCCACGTGCGCCTCGAACGAATGTTCCAAACCTCGTTCACGTGCAATGAGATGATTCTGATCGATCGTAATTTTTATGCTCCAAACTCAAATTGCTGATGTTGAGTAAATATTGGATTCCGATTGAAAATCGAATGGCTCGATAAATCACCGTACAGCTTATGGTTGTCAAGGCGATTAAACGATTCCTTGAATCCCAGAGAGATATTTCTGGAAAGCTGGAGTCGGTATCTCAAACGAACGGTATGTCGCGTTGATGTTTCACTTCCGCCTTGTTTTGTGTTATTTGTAACCAGATCCAGCGACCCTTGACGACGTGTCGTCCATAGATATTATGCATTCGCACGTTGAATCATACGTATGTAACGTACGTTTAGTATACGCGTACGAGTTTTACTTGGAAAACGATTTACACGAACATCTTACGACACAGCACGATCAACTTCGAGCGCCTGATCGTTTATCTTCAGGTTTGTATTACTAGGTAAGATTTCACCTAAGACTTTAGTTAGGCTGGTTCGCTCCTTTTCCAAAGGTTGTTATATCAGGAGAATTGGATACCGTGTGCTGAACTTCACGTAGCACTTCCAACTTCCGATCGATTCCTGCCGGCGATCACCTGTCAAAATACAGGAATTTCATGTAGGTGGAATTTTCAATCACTCGTGCAATAATACGTCTCGATACACTTATCTGATTAAAATATCGAAAGTCAAATTACGCAAGCATCAATGAGAGGCGATAATCATTCTTTACGAGTAAGACGTCTGTCTTCAATTTTTAATAACCCCCCCCTCGAGTTATTTTCTCTTTTCGATAATCGACATTCGTGTACAGGTAGTTTTGTTTTCGCGAGTCTCGAATTGAAAGGTACAAGACTCGTTGTGTCGTTCTCAAAAGTTCTAGAATTTTCTCTTTCTCAAAAAAAAAAAAAATAAAATAAAAGAAAATGAGAGAAAAATTACATCGAACTTCGTGGGATCGATGGACCTAATTACCTGGGCCGGATATTACAATACAGTCTGGGAGTTTTCGAGAACCGGCGATCGAGATTCCGAGGATATGAGATAAGTGAGGTGAAATTAATCGGGAGCGAGTCATATTTTACGTGTTTGATTATTTCGGAGATTGATTTTCATGTCGCAACTACGCGCTTATACGAAGGCAGATATTCGTAACCGTGCGTAAAAGTAAGCGTAAAATAATTCTCCCGCTCGATAAATATTATAGCTGTAGTATAATTTACACAATATATATTTCGCCATTACTCAAACTCTCGTTAGAATAGATTTGGGTCCCTGTCTAAATTTATTTCCGGCATGACTGACAATGAGAAAATCGAGTGAATATATATTGTCTATGTAATGGGTTTACCAACTTTAGCGACGAAGAACGTCTAAATTTCAATTTTATGAACAAACCATTCCGCAGGTATATTATACCATCTGACCCGAAATAATGTAACCAAGGAAATCCGAATCACTTGCGCAATCATCTTTCGAATAACAAGCGTATTTCGTTATTAATAATTCTATTGTTTTCATTATGCATACAACTCTCCCCCTTTTGAAATTTCGAATTAATTTCTGACCTTAACGAGAAAATTGTCGTACAAAATCGTGGGTGGATTTTGTCGAAAAAGTTTATTTCGTTTGCCGCGATATTCGCGAATATCAATAACCCGATTGTCATTGCATCGCGTTAAACGAAGCGTGCTATAGCTTAGCGATTGAATCAGAAACTAGTCCCGTTGGCAGGAAATTAAATACCCCATCGTGACCGATGCAACTTGAGGGCAAATATGCAACGATAACTCAACTCTTGAGTAAAGTGCCCGCGGGCTCACGCCTTGAAATCGAGACCCACTGCAGCGGCAAACGTGATGCAAACGACGATCGATTCAACCTGATTGCAATCGGAATGGGTTCGTG
Source organism: Athalia rosae (assembly GCF_917208135.1). Taxonomy (NCBI): domain Eukaryota; kingdom Metazoa; phylum Arthropoda; class Insecta; order Hymenoptera; family Athaliidae; genus Athalia; species Athalia rosae. Next base: position 16,973,530 of record NC_064026.1, read on the forward strand.
TGTAACAACCGGGGTAACGACCCTGACTCATCGAATCAACGCGATTAGTATTACCCGCATTCGTAATTACCCGTAAACGCTTCGCTAAATTGCACGTAATTCCTGAAATTATTACATGTTATATCGGTTATACACGATGGGACTTTTCATCGTCCACCCGCGGGGTATTTACTCGAAGAAAAAAAAAAGAAAAAAAAAAAATTGCTCAAAATTATCGTGTAGTACCCGAATTGAGTAATAACATTACGTGCGATACGTACGTACCAAATCGACGTTATCTACGTAATACTGACAACGAAACGGGTAGCGAGACTATACGGAAAAATAAACTTGATTGACTTGAGATAAAATTTCACAAGGAAATTCCAAATTCAATGATCAGCTTTATGTCAATACGTCAACAGCTGCAGGTATCGCGACTGCAGTCGCTACTTTCGTGTCATTCAACGCTGATCTGCAGTTACTTTTAAGTATAATTTTAAACGTCAACCTATACGGATACGCGATCGTAACTGGTCGTTACTCGGTCAAGATTCAACCTGCAATTAACTCACAGACTTATTTAATTGCATAATTATTATATGCAACACGTCATCTCATCGCGCTTACTAGCAAATAAACTGAAATCAGACGAACGACAGTGGAACAAAATTCGTTCGCTGTTCTAATAATTTCTATGGAACCTCATGCGAAATAGTAGAAAAAAAATGTGAACCGGCCCCGCGATTTTGAAACAACTATTTCGGTTTTCGAAAATTTGCTATCGAGCTTTTTTTCCAAATTCTGAATCAGCCATGTTAAATTTTGAACATCAGACAACGACCCGGAAAACTTTCTTGTCAATGATGCGGAGAGTCGTTAAAATTAGAAAAAAACTATGTTACTCTCCCTGTACGGCTGTAGACGGTAAAAAGTGAAAATGCGAAATTTTATCCGCTTAATCACGTAACCATTTATAGTCTCGAATTGACGCTCTTCGTTTTCGAATAATACTTCGCGCCTTTTATTCTTGCGATCAATAAATTTCGATTCAAAGAAATTATACCTGCAGTCGTAAAGTTTTCGAACTTGTCTCTAACATCATTAATAATATCTTCCTCCGCCGAGTCTGCAACTGATTATGAGTAAAAAAGAATTTATACAAAATTAATAATTCATTCGAAAATTTCGATTCACCTTTCTTCTTACTTACAGTACCTACGCATCGTCTCGTGAATTATCAATTATTTGCACGCGCGTTTGTATTTCAACGAGTCATCTATTTCCGATAAGGATTACCGGCTTCCTCGCGGCGCGTGTACCGAAAATTATTTTTCTTTCCTCATTTGTTGATTTTCAACAACTGTATTGGAAATAAATGTTCCACGGCAAAACCGAGGGAGTGCGGACTGCCTGCTTAACGGATGACCTGTGCGGTAAACTTATTTATCCAAGTAAATGCTCACGGATCGTTAAGATATTTGGAAAAAATGAATAGAAGAAAAGTAGTCTTCAAATTATCCAGTTTCGTCGAGTGTAAAGATTCCGTTCCACCAAGTCGTAACGTCCCGTAAATGGTTGTTATTAATGTAAAAAATAATAATAACTCGCCCTAAGTAGAAAATTAAAGGTGGCAAAACCAGCTTATTGAATACACCCAACTTTTACGGTTAGAGCGCGAAATATTCGTGAGTTTATTAAGTAATAATTCTCGTGACCCGCAAGGAACCTCTAAGTCCTTTGTTTTGCCCACACTCCAAATTGTTGCGAAATTTCTTGCTCCGCGGCGTTCGCCAACCATCGCTATTGCCTTGTTCGAAAAAAGCGTTGATAGATATGCATTGAAATTCCGTTGTGCAAAAATCGGCGCTGTATGAATCGTCAATTCAGACACGTCGTTCGATGCGGATCGTTCAAACAGTAGATCGAAATTAAAACAAACTACCGATAAATCAAACTAAAGAAAATCCATGAAAATCAGCGGCGTGTCATATTTTACGCCGACATCGAACGCCGATCTGTAACACCGGCAACGTTGACAATGCGTCAGCGAGAAGCGAATGCAAATAAATTCTCAGCTACGACAATGACCCTCAAATAAGTTGCTTCGACGAATGGCGATCGATGTGAGCCAAAGGAAGGTAATTGTAAAACGTACCATGACAATCCCAGCTCTCACCTTTCGGTTCCCCTTCGCGCGTGTGTAATTGTCTCCCGGCGTCACTTTCCTATCTCGTGAAACGGACGGGCGGTGTAACGATCACCGCTGTACACCGCGATGATGAGTCGATGTGCACGGCTCTATTTCACCTCCTTTCAATACCGAATGAATTTTTAAACTTATGGAGGAAAAGAAATTTTATCAAAAAAAAACTACCGACTCGTGAATTAAAGTCCGCTCAACGGCTGTCAGCCTCGACAAGTCCATGCGGTGTCTGAAGTCAAGTCTGACACGTTACCTTGCTTCGGACTCGAAGTTTCGCCCACTTCGCTGCCATCAGGGTGGGGTTCCCTATGGGTGCTTGATTCGCAGGAAAAGGGGGAACGAATCAAACGAAAAAAAAAAACAATAAATATATCTGAAAGAAAAAGAGACTAGAAGAAGGGATAACGAAAAGACGGATCATCACGCTCCGAGCTTTGCCCTTGTACGCCGATTGTGTTGAGTCACGTTTTTACTGGTAAGTGGAGCGGCAATACGAGCACGTCCTTCTCGTGGAACTCGAGAGACGGTGATGACGACCGAAATTATGTGCCTGAAAACTAAGTAACATGCTTACGTACATTTGGAATTATAATTATTTCGACTTTGTAGCGGCGATAGTGATTTCCCACGATTTTATATTCGAATGCATTCAGATTGCATTCATTCATTTCATATTTTCAAACCGATTTCGCTATGAATATAAATCGATGTTGGGTGACGGTCAGGTCAATCTGAAGAAATTGGGCGGTGATTGCCGATCGAAATTGCGAATTTCTAGTCATCTCGCACGTTCTATATGGAAGGGTTGAATTATTGAATCTTGTAGAATAAAATATCCGGAGGCAAGGACGCTCCGCCTTGTAAGCTGTAAATGAGATAGTGGAAGGGCATGAAATGAAAAAGGGAAGAAATCCATCGGCGAAGTATTAGAAAGGGTGATGAACTGCAGAGCAGCCCGAGCATACATATATATGTACATATATATATGAATATATATATATATTTCTCTCATTGATTTTTGTATTCTTGGTCATAGTTATCAGGCAACAAGTGCCTCGGGGAAGACCATGTAGGGTCACGTTTTTTTTCTTTCTCCATTTTAACCGTCGGGATTAAATTTGCCGAACGATATCTGCAGGTATCAAAAGTATATGAGACTTGCTTTTACGTTGATCGACTGTAAAAAAAAAAACAGTTAAGAAGCATCTCATCAAACTCAATGTAATTACCCAAGACATTGAACAAACGGAAACTGTAAAAAAGAAAGTTACGTGCGAAATCTTCCAAAGTCAAAAAAAAAATTGGACTTTTTTCTTTAATCATCCGGTGCTACAATTTATTCCTTCTTTGTCCCACCTTCCGATTCACATTTCTTTTTATTTCGTTTTATTCGCTGATCTTGAAAATCGGTTTTCGAATAATTAATTTTATTTGGGTTTCTAAGGTAAAATAGTATTCAAAGCACCGAAACTTACAGAATAGAATAGGAGAAAATTACAGAATAGAATCACGCGTATAGGTGGTTGTTATTTTTTATTTGGAATCCGCCAAGCGAATTCGCGAGTTGTTAAATCTGCAAGTTTAATAGAAAGTGGCGCTGGTTTCATGGGCCTATTACTAATATACCTATACTATGAATTTACGTGAGCGTACTTCACTTACATAATAATTAACAACTGCTACAGTGTAATGTCCGTTTACTCTAAATTTCGAACCATCGAAAGCGTTCGAAGATTTATATGCCGTTTAATTTCTACGTTCATTTGAAAAAAAGAAAAAAAAATGAATCATCGCGATTTTCCTTTCTGGTACATTGGCATAGAAAATTCATGCTCTATAATTAATCGTGTCTCGATTAGACGAAAATTATTTCAACCAGTGTCGTTCATGAATGGCGAGTCGATTGTGTTGCGAAATAAATCTAGGCTATCAGTTTAAGGCGATCTTCGAGAAAAACTTCTCAAGTCTCTTCGAATATTGATTTCCTAAGAAATATCGTCCTTGACCTTGATCGATGGATCGAAATTTTGACCTACAATAATGTATAACCGACTCGATTCGCGGATACGCAATCGAAATATTACTATACATGTGAAACTCTACTTTTTTGTAAGGCCTTTATTTTACACATGCGAAATCTTTTCTGGATCTCTTCCGTTCTCTTCAATCTGTTCTAATTCAAGGTCTCGTTTCAATAACAATTTCCGATCCAAATTTTATGAGATTCACCATAATTTGTTCCAATTTTAACACGTAAAAATTCTTCGTTGAAACATGTCTCAACATTGTTGAAATTATATTTTTATTCATCATCGTTTATTCATTGTTGCAGACTGCCAAAAATTCTACATCTGGTAGCGGAGGTTACTACATGGGTGGCAGCAGCACCCTCCCACGTGGAGGGCCTGTTCTTAGGGCGTACAGTCCCGCGTCTTCTTCAGCAGTTTCTGGTCCCAATGCAAACTCGACGCAGTCGAAAACTCTGGGAACTCCAGGTAATAATAACGTTATTTCTTAATTTTCTGTCCAACGCAATGTCGGTATTTTCTCTGCTTTGTTAATGTGCCATATATCAATGCATGTATAATTTGTATTAATCAACTGCATTTTTGTTATAACTTTTTTTTACCACTGTCCCGCCGATAAGATTGATAGGGTGATCTTACGAAACGTTACATGGTTTCCTTCGGTGGCTAATCGTGATTTGCAATGGTTTAATGGCTCTACTGTTAAACCGTAGAGGAGACGATAACTAATTGCGTTGTCATTTTATGCAATTTCGATCATCGTCCGCCCAATGATATACTATACTCACGTCGCTCTCAAGATTGAGCAACTTTGTGAACTCTGATAATGAACGAAGAATAACGTGACCTAATTTGTACGTAGACCGAGCGACGCGTAGGTACGAATTACGTGTAATTGTTACGTCGCAGCTTAACCGAGTACATTAATTAATTCGCAGCTTAATTAGCTTGTGGTTATGACACGGTAAATTCGTTTGAAAATTGGGTATACAATATGCGTTATACCGCATACCGCGATTCACCGTGGCGGTCTCAAAAAATAAAACCGTGACCAACTACGTACTTTTACTCGTTCGCTTTTACCGTAATGTTGCAGCAAAAATATCCTCCGATTACATTATGCAAACATGTTTTAATTTTTTGTTGTTTTTTTTTTTTTTTTTTTTTTTTTTTCAAATGTAATAAATATTTATATTCAACGAGGCAATAATTACATTCTCGCCATTTCTCTCCGTGTAAATTCGATCCAATAACCGCGCTTTCACGATTAATTTAATTTTCTAAACTTCGCACTCGTAGAAATCGAGTGAAATTTTGGAGAAGACATTGATATGGTCTTGTCAAATTGGAATTTGAAACTTTTGATGGATAAAAAGAAAGTTTTTCAATTCATCGGATCCTGTATAAAAATAAATAACTACTAACTTGGCAAAATCTCGGAGATTTTGGAACAACGCTTTAAATGTCGCCGAAACTAGGACATGAAATTAAAGTGATTAATGCTCTCCGTCCAAACACTCTCAATCTTCGAGCATACATACCACCTCTTGATAGTTGGAACCAATGAACTCTTTACCTCATAATAACTCGTAAATTGAATCACGTAACGCAAAGAATACTCGGCCATCATTCATCGTCATTCTCTAAGAGTGAATTTTCGACTGATCGTAGGCGTAACTTGACTCTGGCTAAATTTAACAGAGACCAAATTCAACCATTAAATCATAAAAAGAATCACCAACATTAGTTATGTCGTTCTATATATGTTATTCCATAACTAATTGACCTTAAACGTTGTATACACTCTTATGCATGGGCCTACTAAAATCGAATGCTCACAATACGTAATTGGATAACATCTACTATCCTGCTTTCTGCAGCAGCTTATGTAAGAAGCAAATAATTGCTCAAATTTTTTTTTGCGACACTTTCTGCATTTTATTCCCCACCTCTTGTTATTTTACACGCTTTACAGTTATTTCCTACAATTTGCAGGCCAATTACCACGAGGTCTAAGCATGCCTTGTACGTACATAATACGAAAATATATGTCAGGATAATAACTATTTTGTATGAAACTCATGTATATCAGATCGCACGCATGCACAATCATGTTTTCAAAATTCATCCACATGACTAACGATCGGTCCGAATGATCGGAAAATTGGCTAACGAGAAAACTTGAATAGACCGGAAAATCCCTCGACCGATCTTGCCCGAGATCATCAGATTTTTTTGTCAGAAAGTTACCCTGTACATGCGTCATGCAAATTGAAACCTGACTAACCGGAGTAACCGCGCTAACAATGAGAATATCTGAGCTTTGGGTAACGGTAAATGGTACAATGGTTTTGGTTTGGATGGTTGGCTAGGTGGAGGCGGCGTACCACCTGCAAAGCCGCTTCGCAGCTACCAATGTGGTAAGACTCCCCTCGGCAACTTGGGGGGCTCCGCACGATTCTCTAGAGACAGCTCCGTCTCGCTCTATAGTATACCAGGTCAGTGAAATCCTTAGACTAGGATAGCAACTGGGACAAGTTACACCGTTGACCTAACTCTCGCATTACTCTTAATTCAATAATTAGTATACGATTCTCTTGATGCTGATCATCCATCAAACTATGCCCGACACTCGAAGAATGTTGCTGGGCGCACAGTTCTTGATTTTCAAAACGAGGTGGCTACAATCAGAACTTATTTGCAATGATCAACACAACAATCAGTCATAAATTCATTCATTCGATATTCCTCACCATTCGTTGGTATATCAGTGTTTGATGATCGATATTCGCCTATAATTTTTTGTGCATGTTACACACAACTGTTATTATTTTCTGTGATGTCGGTTAATTATATAGACTAGTATTTCTTTTTTTTTTTAATTTTCATTTATTTTGTTCATCCTATTCTTTGGTACCGTAGATTTGAAATAAATTAAACTCCAAATTCCTCCCGTATAGTATATGAGCTTCTTTCGAGAAAATCCGATACCTTTTGCCCCAAGAAATTGATGAAAAATATAATTGATTACTGAGATATTTCTGTGCAATTTATTCGTTCATATTATATTCATAGAAATGATAACTCTGATCAATTTAAAATGATGTAATGGAAACCAAAAAACTAAAACGAATGTGATTAGCCTTGACAAGAGATACCAGAAGAATGAAGGTTGATCAATGATTTACGTAAGGTAACCGGAGCTCTGAAAGATTAACTGAATAGTTGGAACTTTGCGACAGATCGACTCCATGGAGAAAGCGGATACATGAGTAGTCCAGAACGAAGCAGTGGTGTTGGTGCTGGATCGGGAAGGTATCCTGCAGGACCTTACAGCACAGGCAGCAGCTATGAGGATCCATACTATTCCCAATATTCTGGAACCGTAACGCCGGTTATTGACGAGGAAGCTAGGTGAGCCTATATAAAGTTACCGTTATGACTAAAATTTCATACTCCAGCAGCATTATACGATTATAATGCACAATAGACTGATGAGTTGCTTTAAGTGTTACAAGAAATTAAAAGCAATGCAATGTGATAGACTAAACGTATCGAGTAAAAGTGTCTGATATGGCTATGGGCATGGATATGCACATAGCTTATGGCTTGAAGCTTTTCCCAAACATTGCACGCTCCAAGCCGACCAGTGTACTTTTATCTTCGGTTTGGAGTAAAATGTTCTTAGAATAAAGTACATATCTAGGATTATTTGTCAAGTGTTCTATCCGCCTCTACTATGTATTACTTAAAATTTGTGATGAATATTCATGATAATGATAAATGTGATATGTTACACTCAAAATTGATTAAAATAAAAAGATGCAATCCTCATGACGAATGAAGCGAGGATAAATCTCCGTCTTCTGCATCACCTATAAAATATCTTAATAGCGTAGACAGTTGGAACTTCAGGAACTCTTGATAGCTGATAGAATGGGTGTGTGTTTGTTGTGGGTGGTGCAGCGATACGGAGCTTTTGGAGGAATCTTACAGCCTTTATGGTGTGAAGCCACCTGGTCGCCCACCAACTGGCCCCCCAAGATCCCCATTTCCCCCAGGGGCACCTGCTCTGACGCCCGGTGGACAGCCTTACGACGTTACCCGGTACAATGATACTTTTAAGTGACCTCCTTATGCAATGCCTATGACACGTGCCTGTTGCATACTCTTTTCTCTCCTTATTCTCATACCTGTGTATATATTTATAGTTTTGCTTGGCTCTTGTACAATTTTAAACGAGCATGCGTTTTTATACGAAACCTTTTATCGAAACGGAAACGTAATAATAATCAATAGTTTTTATTATACCGATAAAATTGAATGCCGCTCGTTGAATCGCGCGTTGTTTCATTCATCATTTTTAGACTATTGATTCGTCCGATGGTTTCCTGGTAATACGTCATTTTTGTCTTAACTCGAAGGAATACAAAAAAAAGCGGTGTACGTGCTTATTAATTAACCGAAAAATTTTAATAATCTTCCATATGTGTTTGTATTAAGATAATGATTAATGTCTGTAATTCGTATGTGTAGTAAGCTTAGAAATATATTTATTGAACTACATAACATAAAATGAATAACTGTATATGAGTAAATATAGCCAGAACGAATGCGTTAAGGCCTGAATTAGGAATAGTTTAACAATTCAGTATCATAAATGAAAAGAAAAATTTAAAAATGAACTATAATTGAAGAATTAACTATAACTTCAATGCTAATGCAAATAGTATCCAGTATTTTTTAGTTACTCGCCTCAGCTATTGTTTAAACACCTTTTTTCTCACAGGATAAGAGTGGAGCACATGGAACGACAGCTTGCTAACTTGACAGGACTCGTACAGAAGGCTTTAACTCATGCTCCGCATGCCAGTCCCTCTCCGAGAGACTATTTGCAAGTTCCTGCGCCTCGAGATCCTTACAGAACCTCAGGTAAATCATGTATTATTTAACTTCTCAGTATATTAATTTATAGAATACATAATACATATGTATAGGAGCCAGGGGCGTATAAGCACTGACGTGTTGCATAAGTTTGTATATTCTTGTTGCTATACGTATGACACGTTCTACGCACCTGAATGAGCATTGAAGTCTCCGAACCCCCGTTCTAGAAATAGGGTTTTCCAATGAAAACACGTTCTTTTAGTTACTAAAAAATAATCTAATGAAATATCGACTAGTATTTATTTTGTATAAAGTGTTATATGTATAGGTTTATAATATATCTTTTCAAGCTCACATAAATTGTGATTCGAATATTCAAGAAATAATCACGATCCCTGCAAACTAAACGAAATGAACTTAACAATCTCAATTCGCATGTATGAATATTCAAAGACCAGACCATCGCGAGATCGAGATTAACACTATAGTATTTTCGTTAGTATTATAGCTTATACCAATTAGGAAAATGAACACCAGCAAATCACGCATCTCAATCCATATGCAATTAAATTTAAAACACACAATGGTATATGGTAGCGTGTACATTTGTATAGCTGCTAGAAGAAAATCATAGCGATCATTCTACCTGAATATAAACACGTTTTTTTGACTGGTAGCTGTAAAAACTACCTAACGACATAAATGTAATCGAAGTAAAACTATCACCATTGAGTTTTGAATGCGTCATGCCAGTGCTGAGTAGTAAGAAATTCTATTTCATAAATTGTTTTCTCAAAGACTTTAAGTCTCAAAATAAATATTGCATTAGGCATATTATACTTGTAACCCATATTTTAATACCAAAAATACCTATAGATAACTTCTCACTATGAAATAATTAACGTTCCAAGAGTCAGACTGGAATCTGGTGTGGGTCCATTTTTTTATTTTTGGTAAATTGAATTACTTCGCAAGTGACCAGCATTGGACAGTGCGGCTCTTGGTGCGAAACCTTCTTGACCCTGCTGTACAACTGCTTTGTTATTCCGACTAATGCACATCAGGCGCAGGAGACGAGTTCGACAAACATTCTAGCTCCAGCTCTGCCTCATTGCCAGGTGTGTTTCTAATCTCTAGCACTCTCTGTTCTGCCTCCATATCTTAATCATTGTCATTGCTACTTTATTGTTAGTATCACCGTCATGTATCTTTGTAAATATATGTCTCACCTCGCGTTACAGATGACTCATACTTAAGGACTGATGTTAAGCCACCAAAGTTAGGCAAAGGTTCGCTTTAAAAATTTCTGCATAAGCATGCAATCATTTTTGCAATTGCAACAATGTTCTTTGTTCAAGATTCAATAATTTTGCCTTTAGAATTCGATATAAGTTTCAGTTCCGCGATGTTCCTAAAGCATGTGTTGCTTCACTTTTTGTTCTATATTTTGTTATCTGTCGATTTTAAAATTCGTATCAAAAGGAAGGAAAGGTTTTTTTCCGGCAGTACCACCCTCGGTGTTTTATCTCGATTAAAAACCCCCGACGCTATCAACATATTTGTCCAATGAATGTATGCGATAAGCACATTTTCATAATTTCATGAATCATTAACATCAATATGATTTTGATTTTGATTTCTTTTGGCATGATCAAGTAGCAGCTTATCAACTTCGACATACGTATTGATATTTTAAATACCTATTCTATGGCACATTATGAAAACTCGAGCACATCGATGTTGTTTATTGGAAAATATGTAACATCAACAAAAAAATGGTATTCAAAATTTATTCCAGACAAGTCGGTGTCATTTGAAAAGTCGGTGTCCTTCAGTGACGAGCCACCAGACATGAACTCTCCCAAACAACACTCCCCGCAACACGCAGGTAAAAGCTAGCAGACTTTAGGTTGCCAATAAGTCGAAATCACTAACACCTCGAATAGGAAAGTATAAGATACAAACTAACAAAAGACTGTTCGGAAGAGTTAATACTTCTAATCAGCTACTTCGATACATCTTATGAATAATATCTGCTACCTTCCTTGAATTTCTCTGATAACATTTATCGCAAATGCTGTTGCTCTGAACAAATTGATGATTGACTGCCATGAGCGAATGGTCAATTTTTCTAATATTATTTAACACGTTGTTGTATGATTGTGCAATGCTACCACACTAGCGGACACAAAGCCTACAAAACCAGCTATAAAATCTTCTACACTGCCGAGGATGTCCTCACAAGGTAAAATGTATTCACCCAATTTGTTATGGATTCATTCTATTCTTTCACCATATGCCTTACAAATTATTCATTTTTCTGCTGAACACTGCAGTATCAACGCAATGCAGAGCGTCGGAATCAACATAAGGATGTTGAATTATTGGATAATTATATGCTGACAAATTTTCATTCTGTAAAAACACACTGACGAATACAGGGCAGGTGGCCACAGGAACTTGCTTTTTAATCATTTTAAAAATCACATTTTGGCTCGAAATTTACTGATGTTCTTCATTGTGGAAATCTCACCGATTGATGTTCTTCCAGAACGGGAGAGACACAAGCCGACACCACCACCAAAACCAGCAACACTCGCAGCTGGTCAATATGTATACAAAGACCTGACCCTCACTCCTGAAATGTATAATCAGCTCAGAGGCCTACAAAAAAAAGCAAAGGATCTCCGTCAAGAAATGCGAAATCTACGACGCATGTCCCAAGCACAAGCGCACACAGTTCGAGAAACTATCAGAGACACATTTATCACGATTAGGTATTCATTATTTTTCTATGAATTTTATATTCATAGATTTTGTTACAATTATATCGTTTATTCTAGGGCTCTGCTGTTGTCGGGTGGAGATGCAGCATGGGCTGCCGGAGATACAGAAAAAGTTAGACTGAATCGTGAGGAGGACCTCTACAAGCAGGAAATGATTAGGCTGGAAAAAGATCTTACGTGAGTGAAAAATCTTATGATTTGGCATGTAAAATGTAGATTGAACATTTCCTGAAGATGATGACAGTTTGTTCCGCTCATTTTTACCGTGTAAAAACTCCACAGCGAGCTAGAGAGCACAGTAGAGGAGCTACGAGGCAACGTTATAAACCGTAAGACACGAGTCAACATGTCCGATGTAGAAAACATGGCGCTTATTCTGAGCAAATCCAGGTATTTCTATATGTTAAATGAAAGGTCGACATATTTCGTGCACGACTTTCTGATGTTAAATTGCCTTAATTATAGTTTCCACATATTACTCATATTTATATGATGAGCATACTTATCATACAAAAGTACTTATCAAATTTATCTTCTTCACCGAAATAGTAAAACAGTGGCAGACCTGAAAGTCCGCTTCCCAAGTCTCCAGGAAGGCATGAAAGGCCTCTTAAGTTCCGAAATGGAAAAAGTTGTACGTGAAGAAAAGTTTTTGAAAGAAGAACCGGAGCGACTGGAGTCTGCACTCAGGCGCCTTAAAAAACTCACTAGCACCCTCGTCACGCTCAAACGGTACCGCATTGATCGACTTAAATTTCTAATCATTCATATTTCAAATACCAAAACTGTGAATTCATTATTGACGTCATGGTGAAACTGAATGAGCCAATCGAGATCACAACCTATAGTTTTTTCATCACTCCCTAGCTTGGCGTCGGTGCAGGAGCAGCGATTACCTAATGCACCAAGCGTGGATGCTGAAGAGACTCCGCCTATAACACCAACATCGGGGCAACCTTCTAAGGTAATATGGAGCCCTGCTTGCTATCCTAAGAACCCTTATCCATACCCAATGCCTTGCTCACTCCTTGTGTGCAAGTACCTTGTCGCATGCTGACGATCCTGTCTCCGATAGCTTGCGTAAAAGTTTATTATTCACTAAATAATACAGATGCTTCAAAAATAAGTTACGTAGTCATATTGTAAATAAGTATTGCGAACGTGTTTGAATGATCACAATTAATTCTAAATTATCGCGTACCTGAGTTGGTTAATTAGTATCTATTCTTCAAATATTTCTTAGATCTTGTCCTATATGTATAAGTGTATTTTTAATGCGATCAACCAGACGTAAAAGACGAGGGATACTAATCGTTATATCGAATCCAAATTCTGGTAAACATTAGTAATGGACAAAACAAGGTGTCAGATATACTATTTCACAGATTGTAAAATTTCGGGTTTCTAAAGCAAAACTTAAAATAATATTCAGGCCAAACATAACAATGATAGTAGATTCGTGTTAGAAATATCAACGCACGGAACCATACCAACCGCATCAAAGAAACTGCGTCCAAAAAAACGTGATCTAATCTTTCAAGCCAAATGCATGCTTTGAGAGAAACGATTTTCAATATTACGCGAAATTCTGGTTATACTATTCATTGAAGTTTTCATTCACGATTTTGATGGTGGCTTGAACAAATTAAAATTATTCTATTAATATAGGTATATATTTATATTGGTCAAGGCCGCGACTTGCCCCCTGATCCATTTTCATTTGTTTTTTGTCAAGTCAATATTTAGTAAATAATCCGTCTTGCTGCACGGAGTAGATCATAGCCCCATGTGCAAGACTTGTTTGTTTCTTTTTAAATAATAGCATCAAATTCTGGATTCGTGATATTCGTTTTTCCTTTGCCAATTTCAAGACATCATGTTTTCTTTATATCATACATCTACATTTTACATATCCATTGTTGAAAAAACTTTTTTTCTTCCAAACGTAGTCATCCTAGAGCACCCATTTTTTCATTCTACTTTTCTGTACTCATATCATATTAACATCATGTTATCACCTTTATTATCATATTCACATTTATATCAACGAACCAGACTAAACTACATTTTTCATCAACATGCACGTATAATAGTTTCCTAAAACAAAAAACTTTCAAGGGGAACAACGTCCAATTCTAAAATTCAACCTTAAACATGCATTTGTCTGTGCAGCCATACAAAATTCATAACTCTGGAAGACGCATAGATAACTAGTTAGTTCGTAATGTAGTTGTGACTATGTGATGACAATTATAAGTTTGGCCTGGATCAGGAGAGCATCAGAAATAATAGAACCGATATTCAGCTATATTCAATCTTTAATCCTTATGGAACTTATTACCTATAACAATATATTCCACTCTTTTTATGGATAACACCTTTGCTAGTACTGATTTGATTTATTATTTAATCCTGAGCATTCAGCACCTTATCTTTTAATATAAATAATATAAATACGAAATCTAATGTAAACCTTCTTAGATGAATCCCCCATGAAAAGTTATTTTTATTTCTCCCTGTTAAAACAAATTGCAAACTTGGGCACTTTACGCACAGTTTCTATTACATTCAAATTTAGATTTTAATATTATAATTTACTTAGTTAATTATCTGGCTGCTGCTTAGCCCTGCCATCATTATAAAACCTGTCCTCTAAGATAGCATTGGAAATTCTACTCATGACCCCCAGACTGCAGCGGATGATTGAACCTCTTAGAATATCAAACTCCCATTATATTCGCTGAGAAAAAAAAATCATTAAGGTTTGATACAGGTGACAAAATTCAAACAATTTTTTTGTAGTGCATTTGGTTAGAAGAAGAAATGATTCTGAAAACGATCACTAGCGCGCCTGTTCACCTGCTCTCCTAATTTTCTAATTTTTTCACAATCTTTAGAGATTACAGAATATCTTTACTACCCGATGGAGTTGGTGTCTTAATAAATCCTGCAACTTGTGTCTCGGTGAACTTTCCCACCCCATACCTTTACGTACCAGTCGTCAATGTTTGCTGTCTCCTGATAGAATAGATATATTACGTCTAGCCTATGATCTGACAAAACATTTTTTACCGAAACTTAATCGGCATTTGAATTGAATTGCCAAAGAAGGAATTTATTCAGGACACTGTTGCATGGGGTGAATAATATATTGAGTGTCAACATTCTGCCTATTTGTTCATTAAAAATTACATGACTCTGTGAGAAGTGAAATAATTGTTGAGAATCCATTGCGTATACTGTGAAAACATACTTCCAATATTATCTAATGTATGACTTATTAAAATTGAAATAGATGAAACATAGATGTTTTGTCAAATCAATGTGTGTTAGTTGTTCCCCCTAAGAAGTAAATTTGTGTGATAAATTTTAAGGACAACATCAGCAGCAGCAATAATGATTTTGTGTGCAAAAAAATCATTATTGCTGATCAACCAGCCTGTCTCTCAAGATGATTAGATAATAAAAAATATATCATTGTTATGAAAACCTGAACGTATAATAATTTCTAGAAACTTGAATCAATCCAAAGGCAAATAAGCGAGGTATATCAACGTTTGTTAATTTTTGTAGTTTGGCTGGATGTGGAGTACTAACTTCAAGAACGCCATACAGACCAGTCACGAGTAATCTTTAATAATTCATATTAATTTATTATTACTCTATACTACTATATTTATATACTTCTCATCATCCGACATGTCTAATTCATAAATCATATACAAAATCATGATCATTCGTAAAGTCCATTCAAACCATTCTGGCAAATGAGTTTCAAATTTTATTCCGTTGTCTTTACAATTTTTATCAAAACTCAATTGTCTTGAAAGATTTTTAAATTATAATTATGGGCGTAATCGGAACATGCAAAGTATTCGGGCTTGATGAGTTTAATACTTCGTTCAGTAAAATTAACAATAAGCGAGAGTTATTCGAAAAAAATTCAACAATGATTTCTTGATTATCGACGATGCCGAAATTTCAGCAATACTCATCGTTACTTAGAAATTGATTCAATCAGCCGGTACAGACTTCGACTTGTCATCAATCAAGTTTAACGTGAAATAAATGAAATGACGATACTTATTCCATTTGACAGAATGATTTGAGCCATTCTTGATAAATTGTACAGTACACATGCTGCAGTTATGTTAATATTTTTCAATTTCTAATTCGTGCTTGTTCTCAAATTGGTTTGAATTTATAAAATTATAAAATAATTTTTCCAAGTTTTGTAATCTACTCGTTCGCTTTGCTCTACTGAAAAAAAGTTCCTTTCTTATACATACATACATATGTACATGTTTTATATTTATGATAACTTACCGCAGCAATGGGTGTTGCCATTTAAAACAAAAGTATATACAAACTCCTAATATCTCCGTAGGTTCATAGTCACAATTTTCGTCAACAATTATTAAAAGGCAACATTTATGCTGGTTTTCAATATCAATTTGTTATACATAACAATGTGCACATAACTTGTTCATTTCTTGATGAAGTTTTCACTCTCTTTTTACGCAATTTATTTATTATGAAAAAAATAAAAAATGCAAATGACGAAAAAGGGACACCTATTTTTTGCAATATTTCTCAATTTGTGCTCTTCTCATTAACCTACTGTAAAATCTGTACTATTTTTCTATTAATCCCTAATCGTACAAATACTTCATGGTACTTGTCTCTCGTTTGAATTATTTGCTGGTTTGCAATTTTACTTAAATACCTAGCACGTTTTTCCATCAACAAAGAATCAGGTTGTTCTGGATTGTAATCGACCAGTTGACTTTTGAAAAATTCTACGTACTCATCATCTACCTCATCTCACATAGCAATCTAGAAAACCTTTAATCAATATATTCTTTCATAAAGACACACGCTCCAATCCACTTCTTATAGTAAGGTGCCGGGATATTAAAGGTTTACATTGGATTTCCTAAAATGGCAAATCCCATTATGATTGTATTATTAATTGTGACAATTATTGTATGATTATCGATGCGTTTTAATCTGTCATACCGAAACTATGTATTTCTCCTTCTCTTCTGTCCATTCTGTATCTCTGTGCTCTCGTTAACAAACAATTGGCATTATTCGACACGTATTATAGAACGTCTATAAAATAAAAATATTAATTGGGTGGCTCAGGGAAATATCGTCGCAACATCGGGCAAATAATAATTGAACCGTAGCGGCGATATTTTTTGTTGTTACACCCTTTTTACAAAACATATTTAATTATTCTATATTATAATACTATAAAGCTGTAGAGTAATAGTGTAAATTATTGTGACTAATGATTATTCATCTAATTAATCTTGTAAAGTTTGATTGATTTAATCTTTATACCCTGTATGATTTATATACTTTAGCTTTTTATATCTGACAATGAGTTCACTTCACCGTCTATAATGTTAACTTAGTACGTACTATACTGTCACTTCTCTTCCCTTTTAGTCTTTTGTATTTCTTTTCTATATAGTTTATTAATTTTCGTTCATTATGATTTATTTATTTATTTTTTTTGTGATAAATTTTGTTCCAAGTAATTAAATACCTATCACTTTGATTTGTATTGATGCTATACTTCTTTTTTCTCTCTCTAATTCCATTACTACTGCCTTACTATAAGGATTGGACTGAAGGTTTTGTCTATGTAATTTTATTGGCAATTTTTTTTTTAATATTTTTTTCCATAGTATGAATATGTTACATTCAGCACGTGTGTGGCGGCATGTGGTAAATTTAAAGACCTCAGCATGAAAAAAAATGGAAAAAAAAAGATGATAAATATCGTCCAAATTCAACAAAATTACGTTTTTGCAAGCCTGGAATATGCTACAAACATTCTTATTTTCGTTATGTTTACAGGGTATCAATGAAGACTACGTTAATTATAGACTATATACTTTTCCGATAGTCAGTAAACCCAATAGGTAGTTTTTTATTTTTCTCAATGATTTTCACTCACATGTAGCATCATTTGCTACAAATCCTTTCCCAACATTACTATTTATTGTATTATGTATATTCACTGTATTTTACAAGCCACAAGTAGATGTGCTATATTCTTCCCATAAATATGCTTGTACACATTGTATGCAAGCCAAGAATTCTGATAATTTCGTAAACTGTTGAAAAGTTGATTGAGGCGGAATTGGAAGTTTCTGTGTTGTAGATTTCATAAGATTCATTAATACCCGTAAACAAGGTATTCCTAACGAACAATTGACTGACGATATATCAGGGCTCAACACAACTTTAAAAAATGGGGACTTGAAATATATTTTAAACGACATAAGTTATTCTAATGTAGGATTTTTGGTTTTTGGTTTTTTAAGTTGACTAATACCGGACAACAAACGATGCCAAAAGTAAAAGAGCACCATATGAGTACTGACTTGTAACACGCACAACACACAAAACACGATAACGTACCACAGGTAACTATCTAACAGAATTTTTTTAACTGATTTTTTTATCAAGTCCTTTTTTACAATTTATCTCATTTCTCTAACTCCTTGGTTTCTGCATGTGCGTTTGCACACAATTTGTTGGCATGATCAATAAAGTGTTACAATCTAACAAAAAGTCGTGATACCTGAAAGGCATTACTCATTTATGTATATTACTGATACTTATTCTTCAAACAAAAAGACTTAACTGTACGAAAACTTCATTCGTAAAAAACTTATTAACAAATATAAAAAAAATTTGAACGTTATCTTGAAACAAGTAGCCTTTGACGTATCACAAATATCATCAATTACCACTGAGGCAAAATATATTGTGATAATAGCACAGGTCCACAAAATTTTCCCCATCTCATTTGTTACTCATAATGGTTGGAAAATACACTAAATGGTTGGAAAAGATTGTTATATGTAACTACCAGGAAAATCACATGTTTAAAAAACTTTCGAATGTTTTGCCTCTCACAGTGGTAAATAAAATGCACATATAAATGAAAGTTAACGCAGGTATTCGGAATTTGTTTGTAATTCATTAAAACTAGTGGACTTTTGTGAAACAGACTGCCCCTGCGCCAGCAGAACGGACTGCCGTGGGATCAACGGGCTTCGTCGGGGGAGGGTCCAACACTCTCGACTCCTATCAGCGTGCGGAGAACGCACTCGACGTTCTGCTAGGTGAACTTCAAACATTTTCAAGGCCAGCGTCTCAGCTAAGTCAAACATCTAGTATCAGCTATCCCCCAAATCTAGCTGAGATTGGCCGATCGGCTAGTCAAGTATCCCAAATGAGCCACGCGCCTAGCATGTCAGACATTGGTAGAAAAGGTAGTATAGATTCGTCAACAAATTTAGCCATCGCTACTACCCCTGGACACACAAGTACCCTTAGAAGGCTCCACTCTTATCCATCAAGTTCCGACACTGATACTTCTCCACCGATAGCCAGGCTACAAGTTTCTGATATTTCGACACCACCTCAAAAGCCACCAGTGCCAGAAAGAAACGCAGAATTGCTGCAATTGGCAACTGCGAGACGAGTTCCTCCGCCACCTCCGCCAAGGACAAGCTCAAGATCACCCCTAGCCAGTCCTACAAGTCCTCAGTTGCCACCGAGAAATCCTACTGGAACATTACGCAGAGGACGAAGCAATCTGAAAGATAGTGGTAAACCACCGATGGCTCTACCTGCCACTGCCAATCAAACGGCAGAAGAGCAACAAGTAGCACCAAATAATAATATTTTATCTGCTAGCAACTCTAGCTCCTGTGAAAGTATAAATTCGCAAGAAGGTTTACAAAATAAGAAAGGAAGGCAAGAACAATTGGAACAACGACACCAAGAACTTCTACGCAAACAAAAGGCGCTGCAGGAACAATATGCCAGACTACAACAGCTTCAAAGAAATGCTTCAGGTTTAACGACAGTACCCCCAGCACCACCTGATCTTTTAAAGAAGACTGGCTCCGAAAGTAATCTTTTAGCAAAAATGGGACTTGGCTTGAGTACAGCAAATTCTGGATCATTAACCAGTTTAACAAGCAGACCGGAATTGAGCATAGTCCCGGCACAAAATGCCTCCACAAATCAGACAACAACTAATAAGATTTACGAGACAGACATTCTGTGACCGAGAAATGTGATACTTCCATTTGAATTTAATCTTGGATACATCATCTCGGGAGGAGCAGCTGCAAGTTAACATCGCGATGTGTGCAATAAATTTCACGTGATAATTGAGTTTTGGAAATTTATCTTTTACCGAGGTATGCGGTACAAAGAATTAAAATAGTACACGTTTTTTAAATTTTGCGTCAACCTTTGTATGGTTATCCTTATCTATTTATTTATTTATATATGAATTTATATATATATATATTTATATATACGAATGTGTATACACATCTGTATATATGTATTATTTCGAGAGGTAACCATATTATGGAAACAATGACTGAATAAATGCCGTGCCAAGGTTTTAATTCAGAATACTGTGGTCGCAAATATAAATTTAAATATCAAAGTAGAGTATAATTGGTTTGTTACGTATCTCTATGCACCTACTAGGCATATGAATTTTTATCAAAAGTCGTAGCTATGTTCTTTACAAAACCCACATAAAACTTATTTATAGTAATTCTATCGAAGAATGTCTGAAGAGTATAATATGGCGGCAGCATTAATGATCAGGTTACTGCCGAAACGGTCTTGCGAATATTATTGTAGGTAATTGAAATTGAGCACGAGTATTTTAAATTTATAAAACCAAAGCGCATGAATAATCGCTGATATTGTGAAAAATTAATAAAACAAGATAATTGGATATTCAGATTCAAGATTCGGAATTGATTCAATGATAGTGACTTACAGCAAGGGAATACCTAAGGTGGAATATTAAAAAAACTAAAACCATGGCATTAAATTGATTTCGGGGGGAAGAAAGGAGTAAAAAACATTACAAAAAAAAAACTTAAAAATCACACACGAGAATTCTATAATACCTAGAAATTAGCAGATTATGCTTACTAGTGAAAACGATCAAGTTAGAAGTATTTAATACACAGTAATCGTAACTCCAAGTAACGAATTTAAAAAATTAAGGTGTTTAGTGTAAACCATCGCAAAGACATTGCTCGGTTTTTGCTGTTATAATATTAGGTATGTGTCATATGAGGAAAGAATGTCGTATTAACGATCAGTATTTCTTTCAGAAAATTCCCCATTACTTTTAGTGTCACAAAATTGATGAAAATGTGCGCATGAATCAAGACACGAATGATGTTCAATCTACGTAACACTAATCGATTTTTAAAAATAACTGCAATTCAAAAAAAATATTTTCTTCCAACTCTGGTCACAGATATCTCCTTTGAAACTGGGACACTGATCATTTCAAAGAATAAAAAAATCAAGACGAATTCATTGAGTTCGCACGGAACAAAACTGAACCGTTTAAACAATCTGCAATCATAGTTTCATTTTTAAATCTTATTAAAGGACAAATATATATTTACCTACATCTATAAAAGGTTAATGAAACGTATCGATTTATTGAAGTAAAACTACTGATTTAGGTAAAAAAAAAACAACTAATCTACTCTTAGGTGAGACTTAATTCAAATATCATTATGATAAACGAAGTTATAAATGAACTTGTTGTCGAGTGTTTCCTAAACACTTTCAACGTATCATTATAACGATTCCTCAGCAGTTTTATGAAAACATAAGTATTTACCGTCATTCAGTCCTACTGTGCCGAGAAAATGTTTTTCTGAAGATCTTCTATCTACAAACTGCTAGTTTATTTGAATTTTATTTATGTTGTAGCGAACCTTAAAGACAATTAAGAATAAATATATAAATATTATCTAAAACAAATTATACATATATACATTACACCGTAAAAACTGATTACGTTTACACATATTACAATCGATGACTGAGCGCGCTGTTAGATTTACATACACATGTTCATTTAAATTATTCAATGAGTCTACTACAATTACTTTTAAAAGATTTGTTTGAAAGGATTTTGACGGCTGATATACAGCTATTTTAGGAATGTCGACAAATCAGTTTCATTAGCGGAGATTGAAACCTTCAATTATAAAGTTGCCATATTTGTAGAAATTTTATACAATTCAAAACATACCGAAGCCTGAAATAGTTGACAGTTACCATAGAATTCTGCGTGCTGAAAATCCCATATGAAAGTAAATTTTATTGTTGGCAGCAAAATTTATCCTGAAACAAGGCCATAGTATCAGATCACATTTGACAAAGGAAAATATGTTGTAAATTGTATATGTTGAAAATGACTTGTACAGTCGGTCAATTGTTGTATGGTTGTTTATTATTTCATTGATAATTATCCGAAGTTGAATTAGAGGTAAAATCAATACGGACATGTGGGATATATAAGCTGCTATAATGATCGCTTCTACATATTGAAAAAAGTTGTAAATACTTTTGAAATAATAATTGTATTATTTTTTGCGTTCATCCAACTTCACGTCATCTGTCATCCAGCACACACTTTCTATTTAAAGTCATAAGATCACACAATATATAACCCATATATATTTTACGACGAGTTATCCAAATAAAAAACAATAAATTGCGTAGGCAAACGTTTGCTCAATAATTTAATAACAACTGAAAAACGCAGCAAGTATTATAATGTAATTATGTATGATTGAGATTGCTCGTCGAATTTATTTAATAATAAATAACGGAATAATATGTGTGAACTTTGAGCCTCCGCAAATTTGTCGAGGGAATCATTATTAATATCCCAGTGATGCACACTGCGAAATCACGTATCACGTATCATGAATACTAAAGAAAAATTAATTGTTGTTGATGCACTAATTTCATTGTATTATACCTATAGGTAAACTTTTCATAGAACAATTATTCGAAATTGATTTTTAGCGAAAAAAAAAGTAGGGAAATTTTTAGCTCAATTTTCAAAGGCCATTTTACTTCATATGGAGGCGTATGAATATATGTATAAGTATAAAGTACTGGTTACAGAATTTAAAATCGTTCGTAGGTAAGAAGTTTAATTCAAATGAAAATTCATATTTTATTATTCGAATCTTTTAAAAATCAAAAATAAAGTGAAACTGTTTGTTACATACGTTATTAATTTTGGCAGTCATTATTAGCAATTTTACTGTAACTTATATTACGTACTTAGAGTCTGTAATTATTTTTTTGAAAACGATTAGTTCAAAACGAAAGTTAGTGAATTTTAAATAATAAAAAAGCAAAATGATTTGAAAGGCCAATGCAGCTCGGCCCAGCTTTTGATATCATCTATGAATTGCTTAGAAAATATGCTTCGGTCGAGCAACAGAATAATTTTAACTGATAACTATCATTTTTTTGGATACTTCTTTCTATGGCTGATCTTCGCATCAGACATTGCTGTTCATATTTATTCATTTCAACCAGGAAATGTATTTTCAAATGAAATTTACACGCATACACAACTGGTAGAATTGATCTAGAGGGCCTGTTATAGTTCATTTATTTCACGAACATAGCTGTCTTTACGTTCTTTGTTTCTATCAAATAAAGACGCGGACGATATAGATTCTTCTGTATTCCATCGGTACTTGATTGTGAAGATCGCTAGATTTACTAGGTCTACTCGTTGATCAAACATTATCATCTGCTCGAAAAAGTTGACGGTTATTGTAACAAAAATAAGTAAATTCAACGTATTCGACCATAATGACTTGGTTTCTCTGGATGAAAATTGTTAAATATTTCGATTTAGCTACTTGTTATCATTAATGTTTTTAACTTGTACAAAAATAATTTTTGGTGCATGCCTGTTTAGCCAAAAAGGCCAAACTTGAACCATTATAATTATCATATTCTGTTTATTTATTGATGAACAATTGAAGGACATTAGGCGGATCGTAACATTACAGCATAGATATGTTCAATATATCTAGGATTACAGGTATTCAGATGAATCCGAATTAAAGAAATTAGCGAGGTCATTTTTAGGATAAATTAGATGGAATTTTGTTCATATTAATTTGTTACTTCTTTCATAATTAAAAACAAATTATACATTGTAATTTTTTTCGACTATCATACACGCCAAATATGAATTGACTTGTTACATTTGTAAATGTTTGTAAGTAATATATAATAAAATAATCAAGTAATAACCATTGCATTGCATTGTTAATGCGTAACTGTCATCAACACTACACACCTTAAACACAACGAATAAAGAGAATCGTGTCATTGTCAAGTACTTCAGACTGATCATTTATTTCTTCCTTTGTCAACTTAAATAAAACATGCTGAGAGTATGAGTGGTGGTTTCAATAAATTTAGCGAATGAATTAATTATTTATTATAACAATTATTTATCGACCAAAAACGATTTGAACACGTCATTCATGTTCAGTTATTCAGAGTAAAACTTGATACATCCATACTGGGTAATCCTGGATCATCATATATTATAAACAACGTCGATGATATCAAAATGTATGAATTGGATCTGTGTATGGGCTGAAGAGAATGAGAGTTACTTTAGGCTCCAATTTTTTCTATTTCGTCCGCATCTTCCGCATCTAGGTAGTGTATCTTTTTTGCAAAATGCTTTTCAATGTCTTGACAGAGTTGCATCGCGTGAGACGAGTCTACAAGATTTATAGCTATTCCAGATTTTCCAAATCTACCTGTCCTTCCGATCCTGTGTAGGTATGTTTCACAATCAGCTCGACGTTCTTGGTCCATCGGAAGGTCAAAATTGACGACTATGGTTACTTGCTCGACGTCGATACCTGCAGTAAATATACAGTCTCAATCGGAGTTGTATCGGATACAGCGAAATTACAATTATAGCATTCCACGGTTACAGAAGATCTCACCTCTTGCCAAGACGTTTGTTGTGATGAGAACTTTCTCAAGCCCCGCTCTAAATCTATCCAAAACGGCAATACGCTGTTCAACAGTCAAATCACCAGACAGAACAGCGACGGCATGTCCGTCCTTGCTCATTTTTTCCGCTAGCCAGCCGGCTGTTTTTCTCGTCTACACATAGAAAAATGACACCCAATCGACCGCAACGACAAGCATAACGAGTTAACAGATACAATTAAAAAGTCGTAAGTTTAGCAGAGATACTTACATGACAGAAAATAATGGCTTGCCCGATGGTAATTACGCCATATATATTGGTGATGGCTGTGTACTTCTCATCCATATTTTTGCACTTGACATAGTACTGTTTAATGTTATCCAAGCTCTCTTCCTCTTTCAGCAAACGTATTATTAATGGATTCGTAACAATTATTTCAGCAAATTCCATCACTGCGGATTCGTATGTTGCTGAGAAAAACATCATCTGGCAAGTAGGTGCGAGTAGTCTAAAAAGATCGCATGAAGAAATATCTGTGAAATATTTTATTACGATGGATGTAAACAATAGTGCTATAGCAGCGTAAAGGAGTCTCACTTGTGTATACGGATACACTGATCCTGGTGCCCTTGAGTGGCAATCATGACATCTGCTTCATCAAGAACAAAGACGGAAATTTTTCGCACATCAAAGAATCTTAATTTTATTGCCCAATCCAATACTTTTCCTGGCGTACCAATGATTATGTGATCATTGATCGTTGACCCCATAGGAACTGTGATGTAAAAATAATATTTCATGGTCAAAATGTCGTTAATCTATTCAATATGATCAGAAGGTCTTAGTGTTCGAGAACTTACTATCTTCTCCTCTAACTGCATACTTCAGTTTTATCTCTGGGCAAAATTGTGACATTTTTGCCGCTACTTCTCCAGTTTGGATGGCTAGTTCATAAGTAGGAGACAAACAGAGAACTTGTGGGTAATTTTTATTTGTATCCACTCTACTTAGCATAGCCAAAACAAAGGCTGCAGTCTTCCCAGTACCGGACTGTGATTGTGCAATCATATTTTGTGGCCTAATAAAAATGACATACTTTTTCAACTTCTAGCACTCAAACAAAACAACTTTCATTCCTGAAAGACTATTTTTCTGTCAAACTTACGGGTCGGCGAGTAGCGTAGGCAATGCAGTTTCTTGAATTCTTGATGGAGCATTAAATCCCATCGCATAAACTCCTTTTAACAGCTCTGGTTTTCTGAAAATATTATTGCGCAGCATTTCAGCTCAATTGAATTCAAATGATATATCAGCTAGTCGGAGGCTAGAAAATTTGATGGTACTCACAAATTAAGTGCCTCGAATGTTTTGATACTATACAAAGGTGAAGTCGGATCTCGACGCTGAATCTCCAAATCCTTTGTAGTTTCAACTAATCCTTTGCGGATTATTTTTTGCAATAAAGACTTCTCTGCAGGAGATATGTGTTCTTCATTTTCATCGCTTTTTGAACTCTCACTTCCTTCTAATGGAGGTGTGGCAGGATTTACAATACCTAAATTGGTAACCTGTATTGACAAAGTTAAGGTTAATAAGAATCTATCCTTAATAACTAGGGTTGTGTATAATCTGTGATCAGAAATATTACAAAATTTTTTGAAACTTTTTCGGCTAGAGGACTAAGAAGCGATTGAATGGATGGTTGCACACAACACGAGAACGTAAGTAAAGATGGTATGAAAATACAATTACAAAGGGTTCTGCAATTACACCGCGCACAGACGCACTTCAAATTGTAGGTTATACCGGTGATTTCCGTGTTAGAAAGTATCGATGCATTACCTTGGCGGCCAGACTTTCTTGTTCATCAGCATATTTGGCCCAGTCGACTTTTGATGATGCCATAATAAAGGAAAACACGTGTTATTTCTATAACGAGGCAATTTTTGCAGAATAACCTCAATTTACAGTTAACCAAAGCAGTCGTCACTCGTCAATTTCGGTCTATTTACCCACTGATCAGTGAACGGTCGATGGTCCACGTTCGACCTTTGGTTCCACCAACGTCCCTCGATAGTCAAACCACGATCATTCGATTGCCGATGTTTAAATTTAGCGACGATACCCGCGACTAGATTTCTTACGTTTTATAAGGTATGTACAAAAATCAAGAGACTCGGTAGAGTCTCACGCCAAGCGTACATTCAAAAGAAAAAGAACGCGCGGACTACTGATATCCATACCGCTCAGAGATAGGAAAAGCGCTGTAGGGCCGACTGTTTTATTAGGTATTCTCCTAAATCATTAGCTTTCTGGCAAATTTGGATACACTTTCGCGATATAATTTGGAGTGAAACTTTCATTTGAGCCTGAATTCAATGGAATTGGTGGTCGGAGAGTTGAGATCTGATAATCTTCGATCACCGGCAGACTCATTTCATCAGATTCACCATCGTCATCATCGTACGTACATCCGCTTATATTTCTGCGAATAAAAAACCATTTCACATAAATGTGATACATAAGGGAAACTGCAAAGTAGTAACTGCGTTGAGTGTAGATAGGAATCGGAGGTAGTAGGACTTGGCGGGCTATTTCGGAGAAAAAATTCAGAATTCTCGCAGGACAATATAACATTAGCCCGCCAAGAACTACGTACTCCAATTTTTTTTTTATTTTTTTTTTAATTTAATTTATTTTTTCAATCTTTATTGTTTTTTGGTTCATTGAATTGATTTTCATTAATTGCTTTCCAATTTCGTCGTCTTTCAAATAATTATTAGGGTTGTTTTATTTTTATTCCAATCTTCTCGAGAATTTCTATTCGTGTAGCAAAGTTCCATGTACTTGGCACAGTAATTGATTTGGATTCTTTTTTTCCTATTATTCATGAATTCTTCTAATTAATCATTAGATATATTTTGATGGAGTTACTGTTGAACATTTGATGTACTTGGCGAACTTTTTTGCACCGTAGGTGCCTTTTGTGGGATTAAACATACTCAAAATTGATTGTCCAATTGTTTTCTGAGATATTATGCGAGAAATAAGATTCCATCGTGAAAAAGAAACTAGGAATAAATCCCAATAAATCGGTGAAAAGCCATTCAATTTCATAGATAGATCAATTTAACTTGCAGATTCGAATTCCTGGACTCAAAATAAATAATAATTCCCTATAAAAACCCTGAAAAGAAGTTTATTTTTGGCCCAACATTGAGGGAAATCAAAGGCTATAGTGTAAACATAAATATAATCATCGTCCTGCTTTAAATAATGGTAAATCTCGAGTTTTCAGATAAAAGACCAACTACACTTTTGCATAAATTGATTTAATTGATGAATTTCTCTTACCTAATATTATAATGTACAATTCATTTATTTCACGCTGTTATTAAAGTTTGCGAAGCGTTGTTCATACTATGAACATGAAATAAATCAACAAGTAAAGATAACGTGGACAACATATAATTCGCAACATTTTGAGCAGAACTACTCAAATGTAAGATTATCTTGAACAAAACTCAAGAATGTTTCTTTTGGAACATGTGTATGTATGTACATCCCTACACCTGCGTTACAATACAGAGATTTCAAGTAATCTATATTCACAAGCTGATTCACTTGAAATTTGATACCTTAATCTATAATATAGTTGTATAACTGAAACTATATCAAAAGCACGCAACTGCACTTTTGGTAACTTTAATTTTGTTGTAATCTGAAATTAAGTAACCAAGTTACAACTTGTACATAAATAAATTGTAGTCATGTAATAGGTCATTTATTATGCATTGACTGATGCTATGTATGTCAAAGATTATGAATAAACAAATTGTTTAAAAATATTTGGATAATACAAAACAATCATTAACGTGAAAGCATGCGGATCCCATTCAATTTTGATGAACCATTTTTCACTACAGTCTGTGTACATCTAAACGAATATTGTATACTTTGTACAATATTGGTAGGCAAATTTTCAAATTTTCCTCATTTATTGGTATATATAATGAGTTAAAAAGTTCAGGTTTAATTCTGAAATTCATTATAGATCTAAATATATTATATTTACAATTTTGCTTGATATCTGCGTTTTAAAACCACGCCCACAGTGCCATCGGCCAAATTATGTAAACAAATCCGAATAATTAAGTCATCATAATTAAATCAAATGTCACAGAAACTCTTTCCTGGTGGTATTAATTAATAATGAACATATTTTCCGAATTTTGCCGTAGCGATCTTCAAGAACACATCTCTAGATACACAGAGTGTATACAATCAACTGTGCTGTTATTAAGATTATATAATTTGAACAAGGCGCCAACATACCAGTTGATAACAAGCTGTATAGATTATTTGATTCTATGTGATACCTTTTCAATATATCTTTTTCACAATCGTAGGAATCCTTTAATTTCCTGCAGTTTGCGGGATAAGATGAACTGTTATTAACGAAAGGTCGAGCATTTTACGTTGATATTTCTTGTGAAACACAAATGCAGCAGATTGCGTCTTAAACACGATTGTTGCACTGCCCTCGTTCATGTGTATGCTCTATAACATGAATATAAACAAAAAATACAATTATTAATTTGTTAGTAACGTTGTTTATTATCTCGAAAATTTGTATGTAACAAATGAACAGAAAAATGAAACTTAACAATAGATGTGAAAACAAAATCATGGATAGTATAGCCCATCAGAAAATACAAATTGCAACAAATATATGAAAACAAATGAAATTACTTAGATCTACGAAAGTTTTCACCCTCCAAAGTTACTTGGCATTCTGTATAGAATATTGAAAAAGTTTAGCCGGATAATGAGTATGTAACTAAAATAATGAATTGAGTAATCGATTTAGGCCCACAAACTAAACAGGAACGATGAATATATTTCTTTGTTTCGTCAAGTAAAATTTTATACTTTTGAGTTTCAAGTTATAGTTTAAAAGAATTTGCTGATATATCTAATAGCACTTGAATGGTTGTAACAATTTCTATGATTTTACTCTAGTAAAAGTAGGAACACAAGAAAACCGAAAGTACACCTCAACACCAAATTCAATGTGGCCTAGCATGGCCATGAGATGAATTATAAAAAAAGAAAAGAAAAACCAGTATGAATACGGAAATGCCATGCTTTACACTAAGTAATACAACTACATATTCTGGATTTAGGTAGTCAGCGTGGGATATGAAAAAAAAAAAAAAAAAAACATTAATAGTTTTCAACAACCAGTATCGCTTTGCAAATGATCCTCACTTCAGAATCATGCAAGCAGCAGTGTACAAATTACTTGATTGCTATGAAAATTGAAGTGCATTTGTGGGTTTAACGTTTAAAAGCTTATTTTTACTTTGTTTCTTTTTAAGTCCCAAGCAGCGAGTAATGGAACGAATAAATAAGGTTGTTCCTTACGTACTTTGCAATAACCACAAAGCTTTACCGGTAGAACAGAGAATAATGTCAATACTGTATACCATGTGGCACTATCAATACTTGTGAGGAATCATTACGAAAAATAAAAAAAATATTGTATCAAACAGATAACAAAAATATATGAAGATTCTGCAGTATTTATACCTATTGTATCTAGATATACTAGCTACATAAAACTATATTAAAGCAATAAATAACATTGTTATTTCTATAATACTTTGGAAAAAAGCCATTGGTTCTCAAGTTTTTTCACACCGTCTGCCTATCAAAAAGTCTATTATTAATCAAGAGCTAAGGACAGACAGAAATGTAGTTTATTTGAATTTCCACTAGACTCAAGGAGACACTAATGTACCCTAATCAATGAAACGTATTAATTATAGACCAGTCATTTTAAGTACTCGATATTTCAAATATTTTGGCAAAGGACTGCCAAGAAAAACTATGAAATAAAAATTTGGTTACAGTATGTGAATAAAAAAATCTGTTGAGTAATAACAAAGATGTCGAGACTGAACAGCATTTTGATATTGTAATTACCATTAGAGGCTATGAGACATGAAAATTTTGTCGGTTACATCAAACCTACCTTACTCTTTTTTCAAATATTCATAACAATAGTTCGTACTAAAGTCTCGATGTGGTTCAATCTATTATAGTACGTCAATTCTATGACATTTTCAGGTAAATATAGTCACCTCAAGTGTGCCGATTCCCTGACACATTCGTCGAATTTGGTTTTCAGTTGTGCTGGCAGCCAAGTTTTCTATTTTGACAATGTTGGTTCTGATTTCAGGTAGTTTTCTCATTTGTGGTGAAGTTTTTTGAAGAACAACTCTCTGATTATTTTGGGTATTAATAACGACTTTCTGGTTAGCCATGTTGAGATTTTTCTGTGCATTAACTTGCGTATTTCCCGGAAGTTTCTTGACCAGGGTTTTTTGAACGCCGCCTGGTACAGTGGTGATTAATTTTGGTACAATTTTCTGCGGCACAGCGACTCCGGGGTTTCTCTGTAGATTTGACACAGTTTTTTGTATGGTAGTAGCAACTTTCTGCATATTCGGAGGTGGCTTATGAATAACCACTCGTCGAATCCCATGCTGCGTAGAAACTTGTCTCTTGTTAACTGTTTCGGTTGCTTGTACCATTGGAATAGAAGAAGCAACGTCTTCTTCATTTTCATTACTTATAGTAGATGGTTGTACAGTAGTCTGAATAGTCCGAACGATTCGTAAACCAGCTGGCCTCTCCAGCCCCTACAATAAAAAATCGTTGTATGAAATATAATAAACAGTAAAGAGTTGTGAACAGCGAATACGATTGCTACGCTTATTTCATCCATGACAATCATAAAATTAAGAAGTTAATAAAAGAGTGGAACGTAAAACCACATTGAAACACTATCGTCGAGCAGCAAAAGGAAATAAAGAAAACAATGTGTACTTATAAATATATTTTATTTAAACATAAATACCAAAGAATACATAAAAAGTAAAAATTGCGCAACGATTAATACGCGCAAGGGATTTACGTGTATTCGAATCAAAATTAATTCGAATGATAAAATAGTCAGTTTAGATAATTATCGAGTGGTAGAATATCCATTGTAAGTGCACAGAGACGATACAACGTCGAATTCGTTTAGAGATCACACTGTACTCGAATTACTTTATTTTAGATATTTCTATCTATAATTGTAAATCAACGTGTGCAAAACGTGATCTTGCATTAAAACCGTTTAAGATAATTGTATATCCGTGTATATGATGTAGAATTACAATCACTATCTACAATTCAGAATTAGATTTCAACACTGGTAATAACCACTGTCTATCCACAGTTGAATTGAATTTATTCTATTAAAAACTATTACAAAAAATTTATTCCGCGAAATATGACTCAATATCTGTCGATTTATCGTGAGCGTACTAATTTGAGTTCGATTGAGTTTGTTATTGGAATTAACATAAACTCGATCACTGGCTACTTAATGATTTTATCATCCGGTGAACCAGTGATACGGATTTTAGAGCTATGTAGTTTTGACATGCGTATTGCTATACCTCTGTGGGCTGTGCGCTAACAGGGCGGCTCCGGCCTCTGCCAATAGCTGCTGGTCGAACCTTAACATCCTTCATAACACCGGTTACTACAGAAACCGGTTTAGTTTCTGGATTAGATTCTCCTGTAACAGAGTAATAACATATTGTATTTTAGTATTACTACATATCATGGTGATTGAATATTGAATTGAAAATAAATGCTATGAAAGATAAACTCACCGCTAGCACTATTCTCAGCTTTCTCTTTTTCATATTGTTTTTCCATGGCTGCAATTTTTCTACGATTCTCTTTTTCTCTGAGAAATTTTTCTCTCAAACGTTTCTGTTCTTCAAGCTTCTTCCGATACTCTCGCATTTCTGGCTCTTCGTTTTCATATGACTATAAAACACATTATTACAATTACTAAGTTACGTTACCAAGATTACTTCGATTATAATTTCTTTGAAAAAATGTATAAATACTTTTTTATCATTGACTTGATCAGATAGAGTATCGATTGTTCTAACTTCATGTAAGTTTCGGCTGCTCAATTTAGGTCTCTTAGGACTTATTTCTCTTTGTCCTCTATCTGAGTATTCTTCAGGACTTCTTTTTTGTTGAGATCGCACGATCCCCCTCTGACTAGTAGCCGGGGCTCTACTGCTGGTTGGTGCTCTTTGTGGTCGGCTGTGGTCAAAACTCTCGTTTCGATAACTAGAATTTGTTGAAGGAATTCGATTGTCACGAGGGCGATCTGTGCTTGAACGCGAATGAACATCTCTATCCCGGTAATTGGGTTGTTGCTCTCGTTGCCCCTGGAAATATTATAGTTTCCTTCAATATTCGATTTACGTATATCGGACAAATACTTATTCGATCAAATTGACTAGATAAATGAAGTTTGAATCATCGTAGATGTGGAAAATAAAAATTAAACTTCATCAAACAAACCAAATTGCTGATTTTTACTAATTTACTTACATCTGAATAATCCATAGTATCACGAAAACTATGTGAACAGCATGTCTTGACAGTTGAAATTTTTACATTACTAAAGTTTTATGGATCCAACTTTCATACGAAATCATCAAACATGAATAAAAGTTACCTGGTAATTGTCTCTGGAATCCCATTGATTCTGTGTCTTGTAGTTATCCCCCTCGCCATAATAAGTATCTTTACTATAATTCGTCGTTTCACTGTGAAACGAATTACTACTTGTGGAGGTTGTATTTTTTTGTGTCTTGTTTTCTTGCCAGACATCAGAAAAGTATGCATAGGGGTCCTATGAGCATCGAGTACATTAGACGAAAAAATTTCAGTGTCAGAAATGTTGTTCAAGAAAAAATATAGACTTACATCGCTTTTATTTTGTTGAACGGCGGGCTGACTGTACTCCTGCAATGGTGGTGCTGGTGCAGCAGGCTGGTTGTAAGATGCTTGGTTTTGAAACTGCCTGGGAGTTTGTAGAAACTGTTCATTACCGATAGGCGATGGTGGCAGTGGCTGCTGTTGATGTTGTTGTTGAACCGATGAGTCCCAAGCCAAACGAGCTGTTGTAGCAACAAAAATATCACTTATCAATCTTAATAACTTTAGCTGGATCGAGCTCAATCAATCCCTAGCCCCATTAACACAAAAATAGAGTGAAACTATTTATCTACCATCAGCTGTAGGTTGCACGGCGCCCCGGAAGTGAGGGTTGATCAAAATTTTGTGTCCAGGTGGTAAGGGGGTGGGCATGTTTCCAGTTGGCTGCGGAGGTAGTCCCGGTGGTCCGTTATTGTATTGAACAGGCGGCGGTTGTTCATTGTAAACTGGTCTAGAGTCATAAACAGGCCTAGTCTCCTGACAGAAACGCGGGTCTTGATAAGGGCGCATGTTTTCAAATGGAACTTGATTTTGTATGTTCAGAGGATTAGAATGACCCTGCATTACTGGAATTTGGTTGTGAATCTGTGGACGTAAATGACCCGGCATTGGTGGCCCTGGATTCCGGAGAAGAAGGGGACCTTGATTACCCTGCATCGAAGGACGTGGATTTCCCTGCATCGGCAAGTTCCTATTGACTTGTCCAAGTGGCACCTGATTTCCTTGCATAGGTATTGGAAGTCCTTGATTTCCTTGCATAGGTGGTGGAGGTCCTTGATTTCCTTGAACTTGTGGTCCTTGATTTTGAAAGTGATGTGACTGATTGTGTATGAACTGTGGCTGATTCGGAGGGAAGTTTTGAGGAGGAGCCCGTGGATCAAATTCTGGTCTTGGGCCCATCAATCGTGGACCAGGAGGTCCAGCTAGACCTTGGAATTGATTTGGATTGAAAGGAGGCCTATTTTCCATGAACTGAGGACGACCTTGCAGGGGTCCATTCAGTGGGAACTGTGTATAAGGAGGAGGTACCTGGGGATTGTTTTGCTGAAATGGAATCTGCTGATTCGGTATATTCAACCGTGGTCCAGGAGGGAATTGTGGTCTATTTTCAAGCAATGTTGGTCGAAATGGTAGTCGCTGATTTTCGAAGGATGGTGGTCCTCGCGGTACATTGAATCTAGAATGAGATTAAACTTTACAGCGTTGAAAAACCAAACAGGTAGAAACTGAAATTAGGATATTTTAAGTGAAGCTCACCTTGGAGCAAAGTTAGTGATAAATCTTCCACCTCTCATTCCTCGAATGCCTCTACCTCTTCCTCTTCCCCGAAATGGTGGCCTCAACTGTTCTAATGTGACAACATTTTCCAGAGAGTCTGGAATTTCATTGTTCATTTTTGGAGATATGATTGTCCTCTCATTTTGAAACCGGTTCCTCCGTTCCTTAGCCTCTTCGCAATCGTCGTCTTCCATTCCCTGACCATTTCCAACGTAGAAATCCTTTTGTGCATTTTTTTGTAGTTTTTCTCTGAGATCTGGTTGGTTGGAAGGATTTCCAATGTTTTCACCTTCACCTCCAACGATTTCTTCGTAATCGTGCCTTGTTTCGTGCCGCTGGTAATAGATGATATCATTTTCATGTCGTTCATTGTAATAGTCGCTATGGTTACGGTTATTGGTAACTCCGCTATAATTTACATTGTCTTCCTCTCCCTCTAAGTCGTCAAGAGCATCGGTGACGCCTAAATCCAACACGTCATCTGTTTCCTCTTCTCTTAAGCTACTCTGCTGCTCGGGGAATTAAATAGCCAAATATTTGTAATGAAATTACATCGTTCAGATATAATTTTTAATTATTCTAAATTTAATTTCTAACGTATTGTTGTTTCTCAACATATTTCATTGGTCAGTATTGATGTTATCATATCCTACTAGAATGATCACGTTATAGCATCGTGATATCATTATTGCATGCATGATATATGAAATTCTGACCCTAAATTAGTTACAATTTCTTAATATTTGTCAACAATGCAGTGTCAAATATTTGAAATATCGCAGGCTATCATAATATTGGCATGAAATGGATAATATCATTGAAAGGAATTTTCATACAATTCGATGTGACTTTCTAATTATTTCTTAAAATTTCTAAGTATAATTAACTATCCCAATGTAATATTCTGATAAATCGAGTTCAGGTTGACTGTATCAAATTGATTAGACCAACCAAAACTCTTATCCAGCAGTATCTGCGCTTGACTACATTTTAAACTATCATAAAACAGAATCAATAAATATAGATTCAGATTATACGATTGGTAGGAAAAGTTCCTTTCGCTATTGAACCAATGAACATAAATTAATCAATGTATATTTTTTAATTATTCCAATATGAAATGAATTTCTAAATCGTCATGGCATTGTTTTTCTGGTGATGTATCATAAAAAGTTATCGAATTTGTAGTTGAACTGTTTCATTTGAGGAAATCAGCAATAATCATTAAAAAAAAAGAATCACTTTTACAGGTCCATTTAAAACTACAGAAACAACCATCTATTACCTACATAACTAATAAGCTTATGCTATCATTAATCTCAGGAATTTTTCTTATGTGTTTTGGGTTAATGATGTGTCCAAAAATATCACATGAATTTTTAGTCCTACTTAGGGAGTCGCAAATTGCTAGTTTATGTTTATTAGTTATCATGATTTTTTTTTCCCCCTCAAAAACACAAAGTTTTAAGTAAAACTGGAAGGGTGTCATCAATATTAATGGAGCAGTATTAACATTACTGACATTTCGATCTTCAAAACTGAAAAATCTCAGTGAAATTATTTCAATGATTTGACAACAAGGATGGCTTCAACCAAAATGTTACCTTTATAATGTAATTGGATATTTTGAATTATGTATCAGAGTATTACGATAAATTTCAATTACTGTGATTCTCAAAGCGTTCATACCGCAAAAACTGATCATTACAGATTTGGCTTACAGAAATTTACATAGAACTAAGTACAAAAAATTCTTTGGATGGCCACATTAAGCAAGTAGGTAGAAACTGATGGTATCCCCACATAATGGAATAAATATTAATTCGTTCGATAATGTCTTCTATCAAGTTTTTCGGTCGTTATATTAAGATGTCTGAAACTCTTTCGGAACCTACGTGACTGGTTCAGCAAAATAAAGATTAATACTACTCTATGATTCACATAGATCCCAAAAACATCTTGTATAATTAATTACATTATTTGATCATTTGAAAAGTGAAAAGTACAGACAGAAGTAAGGAGATTGATGGTTGTTTTAAATCCACCGATTCCGGAATGCGTGACAAACTAGAATTACTTGAACTCAGAAGTCATTTAAGCCTCATTATTGGCTGAAGTAATTAAATCTAACAATAAAAGTCAACAATTATAAAATTGACTGAACTCCAACTCCATGTACTTATGTGTACTTTGCACTGCTTGTAGTAGTTAATTATTTTTACAGCCATTAATATAGACCAAGCTTCATACGAGCACTCTTTCAAGAGTCACGCCATGGTTAAAGACAATCCTCAATATCATCTTAACCAATATTTAGCTTCATTGACTTTCACCTTGATTACAAGATTTTGATAACAAGTGAAATAATTGGATGATTAAATAGAGGGATCCATTCTCAAGATGGAAAAATATTCAAGTCTGTAACAAGCAAAATAAAAGGAACAAAAGCAACTGGTAAACTGAGCCTATGACGAATTACAGCCAGTATAGACAGACATCTGATAATACTTAAAAATACATCATGTCAAAATGAGATCAATCAGAGGAGTTATTAGCGCATCTTAAAAATAACATTAAATGTCCTATTTGCAATCTGTTCCTGATATTATCATTTTTGCTAACCTTTACAATTTGTTGTTACATATTCTCAACTACCTTGTCTTATAATTAATGATGAGTAGGTATTCAGTTTTAGAGAGCTGAAAAATGGTACCATCCCAAACAACAAAGTTGCCATACATTAAACTGCTGTATAATTTAATTATTTGGTAACATTTGTAACGGATGACAATATTTGATGCGGTTCGAAACTATCTCCGTGATTTCCCTGGGTACAAAGAGTGGGAGCCTCTCCTCGTGGAGTATCTGAGTACCTCTATACTTTTGGGGACTAAATGTTCAACCTCTTTACATTTACGGGATTCAACTACCAACATGTAAAACATTTATTCACGAGATGAAATAAATTTTCGGAATTTATATATACTTTCAGATAATCCCGTTTCTTGAATTACTGACGCTTCAATTTTTGTAAAATTGATATTTTCACCAAGTTCTTACCAATTATGGTAGAATGTCATGATTCGAGGAAAGTATATAAACATTCCATAACGTCAAACAATCATCAAGGATTTATTTTATTACAAAGTAGTAGGTCGGCTGCGAGCTCACCGTCTCTAATTCATGGTCATCCGCTAAAAGCGCTTCCTCTTCGTCATTTCCTAGATCATATTCTTCGTCCCCTAGATCCTCGTCCAACAAGTTTTCGTCACTGTAAATATCACTTAGATCACATTGATTTCACGAGATATTGAGTAGGGTACTGTACAACGCTGGAAAAAAAGCTAAGTGAAATTGCTAACAGGAAAAATTGTATAGTCATTGACGGAAATCGAAAATGGTGAATTTGTCCGAAATATCCATCACGCAAACATTCAAACAGATAAATATTCAGATTTCGGGCTGTAGTTTTGTTACGAAGCGCTACAGCATCTAACCTGTAAGCTAAAGTGAAATCGGTACCCCAGGAAAAAAGATGGTATCGAAAGAATGAGATGGAACTTGGATCAAAGTAGAATTTAAATCAGAGTAAAGACGAAAGTAATTAGAAAAAGCCAAGGCTTTTATTTTTCCTGATTATCGTGTAAAGAGATAAAATACTCACCACTGTTCAGACATTCTGTACAATTCTCTCTGGCTTCTGTCTCCCATGTATCGATTTAATATTATCGATAAGGTTGCTAGTGTGAGTTTATTGAAAAAGAAATGAACTTGTGATGAATGGATGTGTCACTTCCGTTCATTCGTTTGTCTCGCACATTGTCTGGATAGCGTAATACTGAACTGAATGATAACGGCTTTGAAAATGTTCATAAATTTCAAGAACTCGTGAAATTGTCTTAGAAAGTATAACAGAAATGCTTTATTTGCGCAAGGAGCAAGAGCTGCGTCTGCGGTGACGTTATAGACTCCGGTGGGGTTCAGGGTTTGTATCGAATCAGAGTATCGAATATCGCGGCTGAGACGATTATAATCATTATAACAGTGTCGATAGCGCGTTATTTCGAGATGACGTCATCGTTGAAGTTTTTGATAGTTTGTAGCATAGGTAGCATAGCTGTTCAATGATCGAAAAATTTACGCTCATCATAAAATATTGCAACATTTTCATTGCCGATCTGTTGAAAACTTTTCCTGACTTTCATCATCAAATCTTTCCGGAATTTCTCCTAGAGAAAAGGTTACCATTCGTCATTCGCCGAGAATTCTTTTTTAGTGGAGGATAGGAGTCAGGTCTTAAAATGTATCAAATATTTGCTTTAACAGCGTAAATTCGCCCAATCTGATGATTCTGTTATTACAACTTTGCAACTCTGTCAAGAATTGCTGCACACGCGAATAATACAGACAAGTATAATCACTTTTGAATTGAATGTGAGAAATGCGGCTATACGGACTGCAAGTGACGATCAATTCACGACTTTCGATTTTTTATAGAGTGGCGCGCCGACTGAAGTTTGCTGCAAGTTAAGTCTAAAACAGATGTTCTGGATGGTTGATTTGACAGTGGAATTGACGGATAAGCGAATGATTTATCCGAACTTAAGGCATTTAGATGTTATCAAGAATATTCCGTGGAGAAAATGAGAATGCTGCTGTCAAAAGGAGGCGTCAAATTGACACATTAAAAATATTTAATGACAAGTGAGTTCATTTCTCAAATCGTAACCCTGTGTTAACCTCATGCATTATATTTTTTTTTCTTGATCAACACTTTGCAAAGCTGTGTTATATTATAAGACGTCAGTACTTAAGGATCACTATTTTATGACGTATTTTCCCTGATGATATCATTCCGCTAGGGAAACTGCTAAAATTTTCACGATAATACAATCATACGTAATTGCGTTGAATTCGTTCTACAATCGCTGTAGGATGCATGAAGTTTCTATTATGTTATTTTCTCAGGTATTGTTCATTGCGGTTTATTATGGAAAAGAAGTTTCACTTAATACTGTAATCACCTTCAAAACAAGTGGATATCTCTATAAACACCTATCAGATAATGATTTGAACAATTAACTTTTGATAATCGTAGATCATAATTGAATATTAATTTTCAGTGTATTGGAACTCCGAGAAGATGTGGAATATCAGGTACAATTCGATGCCGGAGATAAGCGAATGGCTATCATGGTCTCGTTGTCCCCCGAGTTCCCCCTAGAAAAACCAGTTCTTAGAGTATCTCCACCAATTAGCCACCCCTGGTGCAATGAGCACAATGAAATTGTGAGTGCTCCAGGACTCCTTAATGTAAGTGAAATCTTGAAATTTTCATCAGGCTTCTTTCAGATGATTTATTGGTGGACAATATGATTATCCTCATAGCAATTCTTAAACTATATCGAGAATTTGTCATGCCCGCTACTTATAGATTAGTATAATTTGTTCCTACTATTGTACAATTCCTACATAATACATGATGATTCATGCATGATTTTGCCTATTTTATGTGAGAAACAATTTGCTCTTGACATTGTATTCTACGCTAGAGATATGTAGGTCAATCATGGTTTTTAATTGTGTTCAATCGTTGATGATAATTTCTATATTTTTTTTCATCCAGTTCACGGTACACAGTGACCTTGGCCGAGTTGTTCAAGCCATCATTCGAGAATTCAGCAAAAACCCACCTCAGTTTGTGGAAGATAGTCCGCCAGCTTCTTCCATGAATCATAGAGGTTTGTTCTACATGAAAACTTTCTAGTATTAATTTGAATTGTATGTGCTTGTGGAAGATTTTCTTTCAATCGTGTTATCATTTTTACCATACCTATATCCGACACTAATATAAATACAAACAAAACCGCATGTTTTACTGAATATATTACCCAACAATGTATCAAGATAAGAATTCTTATTATATTTCTATTTTTACCCGCACCGTAAATTGAACGAGTAATTCATCAGAACAGCATGAAAGAAAAAACTATAGGAAAAAAATTTTATTTCAGAATTGCAGGAACGAGCATCACCGTCCTATACCATACAACAATATCCTGATGTCCCGTCAACTTCGTATAATTCTTATTATAACACTTATTACCCAAAATATTCATCGTCAAATACAAACACCTCTGTTTATAACTATAACTACACAAGTTCGGGTAAT
This sequence comes from Athalia rosae, assembly GCF_917208135.1. Lineage (NCBI taxonomy): Eukaryota > Metazoa > Arthropoda > Insecta > Hymenoptera > Athaliidae > Athalia > Athalia rosae. The sequence continues at coordinate 17,014,595 of NC_064026.1, forward strand.
ACTTATGCGATAGATAGCCAATCCAAGCCTTTTGCCTCAACATCCCACCATTCTACTTACCCGCCAAGTTCGACGGGCAATTCTTTACACTCAACCAAAGCTTCGTGTTTTCCGTCTCACCAATATACTAATACTGCCTACCTGAACTCGCATTATGGCAGCACGAATTATGGCCAGACTACAACAGCGACAAATGCCAGGTCGAATACACCGCAGAGCTTAGAATTTCCTGAACTAAATGATCTGAGTAACGAGGAATTGAAGAAACTTGGAGAAGATGAAGATAGATTAGATGAGTTCCTGGATAAGCATGTTCAAATAAAGGATCTCAATACTGCAGTAGAAGACGCCATCAATTGGGTTGAAAAAACTGCCCGTGAGTATCAATAACGTAATCCTGTAATAG